>NW_022755335.1:294813-309082 GCF_011630105.1 Anneissia japonica | reverse complement strand
TAGTTGGCCGTTTTACGATAGGCCTATCAATAAAATAGTTTCATTTTGTACATTAAACTGTCGATCAAACGTTACTTGGTGTAAAAATTATCATGATCTGAAATTTACAGGTTTAAAAAAATTATATACATATGAAGTCTAGAAATTTAACAGCTGGCAACAAGGCCAATGCATTGAAGTGGTCCAAATAAAAATATGTATGCCTATACTTAATCTGTATCAAATAAAATACTCTTTTAGGACTACGATCATTTTTAGATCTATTTTTAGATCCATCATTTTTATTACATTTCAGATGCGGCTCATTCAAAAAGAAATACTGTACTGTGTAAATATTCAGATAGTACAAATATACCCGTAAACGCCAAGGGCGTTTATTGTTGAGAACAGGGGTTTTTGAGGGGTGATTTATTTGAGGGAGGTGTTTATTCAAGGAAGGCGTTTATTAATTAATTAATTAATTTTTTTGATGTATAATGCACACGTATATACTCAAATAAATGCCCCTTAATTTCATTCTAAATGTGGAATTACAACACATACGGCAGTTACAGTCAAAATGTGTTAATTTGTGATCATGAAAAGTTATTGATCCCAAACAGGTTATAAAAATGTAATTCTACTGGAGTAGAACATTAATAGAATGTGTTGTGAATGGTGTTGCTTCCATTAGATTTGTTTACAGTCATTTACGGGAGCGTTTATTCGAGAGAAAAACTTGAAAGCGGTTAATGAGATACAGATGTTTGAATGTTTAAAAACTGGAGAACCAGCCCTTTTCCTTCAGTTTTTAAATATTGAAAAATCTGTATCTCATTAACCTTACCCAGGAGCCAGACCAGGTTTTGTATGCACTTTGAGGTGCAGAGAATTTGACTTCAGTATTCGGTTCAGGGTAGTCCAAGAATCATTTTTGGCTTGGTAATGGTAACACATTTTCAAAATGTAGCGAATGGTCAAAAGGTCATGGTCAAAGGTCATAGCCATAGGGTCCTTATATTCCGCAAATACAGGCGGTAGAGAGTTCATTTTGGTGCTAATTTGTTCGAAACAGTCATATTTCTATTTGCTATAATAGAACATTTTGCTAAAAAATGACCGAAAATGCCATTCTGACCTTTGACATGTTTCAAGGTCGTAGCTATAGGGTCCTTATATCTCCGCAACCACTGGTGGTAGAGAGTTAATTATGGTGTCAATTTGTTTGGAACATTCATGTTTCTATCTGGTTTAATAAAACAGTGTGCTAACAAGTGACCGGAAATGCCTTTTCTGACCTTTGACATATTTTAATAACAAAGCCATTGAACCCTTATTCTCTCCGCAACCACTGGTGGTAGAGAGTTAGTTTTGGTGCCAATTTGTTCAGAACATCTAATAGAATTTTTTTTCAAAAATTGACCTAAAATGCCATTTCTAACCTTTGACATGTTTCATAGCCATAGGGTCCTTATATCTCCGCAACCATTATTGGTAGAGAGTTAATTGTGGTAGAGAGTAAATTAAATTCATTTTTCTATTTGTTCTAATAAAACAGTTTTCTAACAAATGATCAGAAATGCTGTTTCTGACCTTTGACACGTTTCAATGCGTATGCCTATTTCTGTAAATGTTGGCTGTACAGATCGATCTCCATTTATTCAGTAGACACATATTTCTATTTAATTTATTATATTATTCGGTTAAAAGTACCGAAAATGCTGTTACTGGCCTTTGACCCACATTACAAGGCATTTCTTATAGGCTCTATATCCATATGGTGTTGGTCTCAGAGTTCTGATATCTTGACCGCCACTGTTGATATATGTGTTTGTCCAAATTTAAAATTTGTGTTTAAAAATGGCTAAAAGTCCTAATAACAACTTTTGATGCATAACATAAGGCCTATTTTCTCTATAGTTTTAGTGATTTGATTTTGGTCTATAGCAGTCAGTATACAATTTATAATTTATTGACCATTTTCCAAAAAAAAAAAAAAATCATACTATATTAGTAGTATAGTAGTTGAGAGATGCCTTGACCTTTTGGTTGGGGGTGAATATCGGCACTTCCGGTCACTTCTGTACTAAATATTCACTTAAACCTTAAACAGATGTCATTTGATCTGGATTTATTACTGGTCTAATAAAGTAAAGAGAAACACGTGTAAATTAATAATTTCAGATCAATCAGGTCTATACAGCCAATATGTTAAGTGTGTCAAAGGTTAGAAACAGAATTTCCGGTCAATTATTAGCAAACTGCTCCATTAGACTAAATAGAAACATGAATGTTCCGAACAAATTGACACTAAAATTAACTCTCTACCGCCAGTGGTTGCGGAAATAATAATGAATCAATGACTATATATTATAATGTGTCAAAGGTCAGAAACAGCATTTCCGGTCATTTGTTAGCAAACTCTTTTATTGTGGTTGCGGAGATATAAGGACCCTATTGCTAGGACCTTCAAACATGTCAAAGTTCAGAAACGACATTTCTGGTAATTTTGTAGCAAATTGTTCTAAATTTGCATTTTCAATGATGTATGCCATAACCATGTTTTACACGACGCGTTGGCCAGCTTGAAATTCAAGTTGGCAGACCTTTCGCTCGTGAAGTAGATCATGTGACGAAACTACGCACACATTCACATCTAGCTTTGAAGAGAAATTTGGTGCACGCGAAAGTGCACAACGTGATAACCGATAGCGCTTGCTAACCGTTAGCGGTATCCGGATACTGCTAACGGTTAGCGCTAACCGATCCTCACACAGGCGCTAACGGTTAGAGCTAACGGATAGCTCCCGATCCGGATACTAGGGCCCTCGTGAGAACTAGGCCATAGCCAGCAAGTGCTATCGGTTAGCAAGTTGAGCGCGTTTTATCATCAACCAATCACACGTACGCGTTTACAATTTTCAGTTTCTTATTGGCCAGTGATTCGATCATCATATTTTTGGTATCCGGATCGGGATTTTCTCGTATGGGCGTACGACAGCTAAGGTTAGCAGGATCCGGATGCTGCTAACCGTTAGCGGTATCCGGATACTGCTAACGGTTAGCGCTAACCGATCGGGCGTTCTCACGCAGGTGCTAACGGTTGGCGCTAACGGTTAGCTCCCGAACCGGATACTAGGGCTCTCGTGAGAACCAGGCTCCAGCCATTGACTACCACCGACAATCAGCAGACGGTGTCGCGTCGTCTAACGTTCACAATGAGCGGAGTTGGATCCGTCGTACGACGCAGTGAGTGTCCGGATTTACTCTCATTGTCAGATCACGTCCACTGATGATTAAAACTGAATGGGTTGCCGTATTACAAAAAAAAACAAAACTCATGGTAATATCATTTTAAGTTGATCGTCACAGAAATCGGACTTTCTAGTTATGATTTAGATGACATTTGTATAGAGGGATTAATATGAAATGATATTAAAATATTATACGCCATTACAACTAAAATAATTCACGGAGCTAAAATATGGAATTCGGCTCACGATTTATCTAGAATGCAATTAAATTGAACACATTGATACTACTAAACAAAATGCATATTTTCCAGGACAATAACTAATATTCCTAATTCAAGCAATACGTACGTCAATGTTGAAAGAGCATAGGTATATAGTGGTTTAAAACATACATTTACCCGACGAATTATTCCGTCGGTGTAAATACGATACTTAGAGCCTACTCGTTAACAAAATTGTCTGTCAGAAGCTGAATCCTTGTATGCATCTTTGTCGGAGAAAATTTAATAAAAAGATAACAAACAGTGTTCGTTGTAATATTAACATTAATATAATCATTGTATCGAAGGTGACAGTTTTAAACGATCTCAGCTAAGGTATAACCTGGCCTACTTTAAAACCCAAATGTTATTTCATTTTGAAATTCATCAAAAAGCTTAATCCTTTAAAAAAAATGTGTTCTTAATATTGACAGCTCCATAAATTATCATGAAAATTACAGAGCTTTTTAAAAATTCAAATACGTTCTAACGGCAGCGGGCCGTACTTAAATTCACCCAACCAAACACTAATTGGATAATATGGATGTATTATTCCAACTTGATCTGCAATAAATTGTGACGTAAACTAATGACAAGAGCCACTTACACTGACTACCTTAAATTAGATATTTCTAACTATAGCTCTCTTCAAATGCTGTCTACATGTATTTTTTTCTTATATTGTAATAATGCATACCGTATCTAATGAAGCATTCACATTTATTTTGACATATAGGCCTAGGCCTACGTCAAATCTATTTTTAATTTGAGACCTTCTAATTCCCAAGCTCAGCCTCTAATTTGAGACTAGTTTTGTTAGCTATCGTCTCACTTCCGGTTAAAGGAATGATAGGATGCGTCTTAGTAAGCCGAAGATACAAAATATGATGCCATGTCCAGATGAGACTTGTCCTAGAGAGAACTAAAAAGTCAGCAATCTGTTACTGGTATTATTCAAGTGAATTGCCAACACAGAAAGCGTGAGTTAAAATTTAAAAAAAAAACAGAAACAAATTACATTAAGCAGTAGACACTCGCTCCCACATGTTTCAACTGACCACATATTATCTATTAACGCCTAAGGCTCTGTTCACACTATCACATTTTCTTTGACAAAATAATGTTGTATGCCCATATATAGTCATGATGTGCCAATATATAGTCATAATGTGCCCATATATAGTCATGATGTGCCCATATATAGTCATGATGTACCCATATATAGTCATAATGTGCATGATTTAATTTCGATAGACGGCAATTTGAAATATTTCAAAGTAGAATACTTAATAGTATACTAATTATTACTGATTTTTGGCAGAATTTTATCCAATCTTTAATTGAATTAATATACTGTAATGATATAACCATTTGATAATTTGAGCCTAGCTGTCAGCGACCGAAACTGTCATATAAGTTTCAAAATTTAGTCTATATATCGAAGAAACATTTACAGTATATTATTTATTTTGTTTTACTTGTTTACTACGGACAGTATAAAAACAGTTTTTCATTCATTCATTCATTTATTCGAAATTCATATAGGCATACATCATAACAAATTTCAAGGATAAAAACACAATAAAGTAACTCAAAGTCAATACTTATTTTCCATTGTGGTCCTTTCCTTCTTTGAAATTATAAGGGTACCTCGTCCTAATTAAATACCCTCTCCTCTACGCCACTGTAGCCTATACATTCTTAACCGAGTTCTTGTACGCACTGCATAACAGAGATCAATATAAATATCCCCACATCTTAAATATCCCGACAAGATAGGTTATCCGAAAAGATACTTTATTATTACAAATATAGACACACCACATTTTTTATATATTGTAAACCTTATAAGAACCGACTCCGCTGCCGACAGCGGGCACCATTTCTTTTTATATGCAAACGCCTTCATAAAAAGAGCCACTGGGACGTCGTCAATTCGGATCTGATTAGGAGCAAAATGAATTAAATCTATGTATTTAACGGCACTGGTTTACACACGTATAACAGAGATAAATGTTTCCTAAAAGATTAATGCTATAAATCAAATAAATCATGAAAAATGCAGATACACTCTGAACCGTCTTGTGGTAGGGGAATATGAATAGGATTTAGGCCTACATATAGATTGCCAATAATATTGAAGAGAAATCAGATGAATGTCTACATAGACAGCAAACCAGAAGGCCATTATACCACAAGATCATTGTTATGATATTCAATTTATAATTTACGAAAAAAATGACATCAAAATTTTTCCAATCAAATAATAGTAATTGCTCAATGTCTGCTAACGCAATTGCAAATATATTTATGACGTCACCTTACTAAGATATTTGAATGAATAAAATATTATTATTTTAGATCTACCACATTGGCAATATATTGTGTTTATTATCGTATACCATTATTTATTTTGTTTATCATATTATAGTTTATTTTTTGCGTTTGCAACAATAAAAAAGCAATTTACATGTTTAAATAATACATCATCTTCATTCTTTTAAAAAGAAATTCACTTTTTAGTTTGTTCTGAGAAGACATTATGAGTCGGTGGTGAACATTATAAAGAACAATTTATCAGCTAAGAAATTTAGAATCCCTAATAATCAATTAAAACAAGGATTAATCGTGATTGATGTAATTATTATCAGAAAAAAACAAGTATTTTTGTTTATCTCAACAGAACACAAACTTTCAATTGAAAATAAATTTGGTAACAAATTTACTCACGTAACTCTGCCCTTTAAATCAAGGTATTCAACTGAACATAGTAATAGTATACAATACTTGACAAATAGGCCTATTTTCTTCCTCTTTCAGTGCCATTTGCTAGTTGCCTGCTAACTACTCGTTTTGTGGACTCGTTTTGATTATCAGCTGCTAAAACATTCTATAGTCTGAATATTCGCTATAAAGTGTTATTGCCGCTACAACCTAACCTACCGAATGGCAAGTGTACGAATCGTTAATAGTACTGTATACAATTTGTTGAACACTAAAACACGCATGCGCATAGGTAAGTTCGGTACGGACCAATCATTTTAACAATTATAATGAACATTGTTATCAACTTGGTTATCACTCAAGACTACATCGTGCTGGGCGATCGGTTACTCTAAATATCTGGATTATATTTAAAAACGACGTTTAACAAGATGAATAACGTGAAGCTCACGTACCTTGGCTGGATGCCTTACAGACTAACATATAATATTACTACTATTAATAGTAATAATAATAGTAATTATTATTATTATTATTATTATTATTATTATTATTTATTATTATTATTATTATTATTATTATTATTATTATTATTATTATTATCAGTACATTATAAATATTCTCATCATTATCACTCACTATCAGTATCATTATCACTACGATCACGAATATCATGACTATCACAATTGCCATCACCGCCAACGTCAATATTACCATTACATCGCCATTAGGCCTACCAATTACCATTACAAGTGCAGTCGTAGGACTTGTCAAATTTGTTTAAATAACGTGTTACTTAGATGACCACTTGGGGTTGTCTCGAAAGCTAGATGTACGAAGGAAGGTCACTTTCAGGGATGTTGTCATGGGTTAGCTTGTATGTGTAATGTACCCTGATCTCCGTTAGAGCTGTTTGAATTGTGCGTAACTTTATGTCTGTGGCCTGGTTCTCACGAGAGCCCTAGCATCCGGATCGGGAGCTAACCGTTAGCAGTGTCCGGATACCGCTAACGGTTAGCAAGCGCTATCGGTTAGCACATAGCCTGGCTATCTTCTCACACGGCTGCTAACGGTTAGCGGGATCCGGATCCTGCTAACCGTTAGCTGCCGTGCGTCCATATCAGAAAATCCCGATCCGGATACCAAAAATATGTTGATCGAATGACTGGCTAATAAGAAATTGGAAATTGTGAACGCGTACGTGTGATTGGTTGATGATAAATACACGCTCAACTTGCTAACCGATAGCGCTTGCTAACCGTTAGTGGTATCCGGATACTGCTAACGGTTAGTGCTAACCGATCGGGCGTTCTCACGCAGGTGCTAACGGTTAGCGCTAACGGTTAGCTCCCGATCCGGATACTAGGGCTCTCTTTAGAACCAGACTAATATCTCCAAGTATTGAAATACACGCCATCATCATCATCTATGATGACATAATTAATGTAGAAATATTGAATCCCAACACGATGGCGTGTATTTCAATACTTGGAGTATGTATTATACTTTCTTATCTGAGATTAATCAGTGGACCTTTCGGTTTTAGGCTAATATCTTCCTTGGCTTACCATCCAGTGTGTGTGGTCATAGTGTCTGTGATGGATGAGTGAACTGTGTTGGAAGTTAAGTCTGTTGCGTACTAATCTTGTTTGTACACCTTTAAACATTACGGAAGGACATCAACTATTTCATTTCATTTTCAATTCATTTATTTTATTTAGACACGATAGCATTTCAACACAAAACTATTGATCAGCATTCCGGGTAACGCCATTCTATGGAGAACGCAAAGTGACGAGGTGCGCGCGACGACTCGTTTCCATTAACGATCCACTCAAACTACCGAGAGTTAGCAGACGGCGTCGCGTCGTCAAACGCTCACACAGAGCCAAGATGGATTCGTCGACCCTGTCCTCGGCTTTAAGTCGACTGTAAATATTCCTGTTAATATAAGATTGCATTCTTGCAAGGTAAGATGATAGGTACGTGTGGGAGGATTTCAGGTAAGAAAAAATTTGGCATTATTGATCAAGACAGTTGTAGTAAGATGAGAATCCGTAATGCGAATATAAGAAAAGCAAGTGCAGACATTTTCATTGGTGAATCTGATCTCAGGATGTTATTTTATGGCTAAGGAGATATAGACCTCTTAATCGTTAAAGTCACCCAGAAAATCACCAATAGGCCTATAGGCTACTTTTGAACAGATTATTCTAGAATTACAAAGTGGAATATGGATTTTTACAAAGAAAAAATTAATATTATTGTCAGAGTTATGATTTTAACGCATAACTATGAGGCAAGGCTGGTTCCTTAGATATTTCTGGAGACTTTTTATTTAAATCACAATATATTTTGTCATTACTGATGTCATGGTAAATCATTTTAATTCCAGTAAAATATGTCTAAAATTCAATACTGCAATTAATGTCCATCCATTTTACACGTCTATGGGGTATTTATACATGGAAATCGATTACACAGGATTCTAGAGAAATCTAAATTGATTGACTTAAGTTTTACCTCAATATTTTAGTGACCTAATTGTTATTGGTCTAAAAGAAGCTTTGACATTCAAATTAAATACTTGAACAATAAAAATCAATAGTCGAATTGTTTTGTATATAATATTTGTTTTTTAGTGTTGAATTAAAATATAGGAATAAAACATCTCTTACACTAAACTAGTCACAATAACTAAAATAATAAAGAAGTTGGTTTAATTATGGATATGCTTTTCTTCCAGCTTACATTATCGTCTATCAGAACACCGAGGTATATGTATTATCATTTTTTATATTTTTCTTAAATCTTAAAATGATCTACTTTTATTTTTTACAGAAATAGTTCTATTACAGGCCAAGTATGTGTTTGGTGGGGTTAGTTTACTAAATATCCACCATCTAGGTCATCGGTTCACATATTGACTACTTTTTATTTCAATACACAAATTCGTTCAAAAAGATTCTTCTGTTTTTATGTTCTTCTGTTGTACGATGTTTTTGATCGTGCTTACGTGAACCTTTTTTCTTCGTCACTGATGGTGTACTGTTGAAGCATACATTATTTTAATTGCCTTCTTCTATATTTAATGACCTTTCGAAAAATGTTTAAATGGCCTTCGATTGGCTTATTTGTGCAGTTGTACCATGCAGAGAAACAGATTTATACTACATTGCATTTTTACATTTCTTATTATAATCATAAAAAAAATTCCACCAGAAAAAAAGACAGAAATGAGAAAAAAAAAACTACTACTATTACTGCTACAGACCTCTGCCAACTTCTCTTACCTGGGTGTACGGCAAAAATGGCCCCAGTAAAAATGGCCCCGGTAAAAGCGGCCCGGTAAAAATGGCCCTGGTAAAAATGGCCCGGTAAAATTGGCCCCAAATGACAGGTAGGTAAAAATGGCCCCCAATAATAAAATTCTGTATTAAAATTGATTTTTTTAATCATTGTATGCATTTTTTTTTTTAAACTGCTGCTGCTGCTGCCGCTACCAGGAGTGGTGCCAGAATTTGCCCAACGGAGGTGGGGAGTCGTCGTACCTGACGAGAAAAAAAGTGGGTGTGGTTGGGCATGGCTCCAAACCTCTCGAAAGTGTTCAAGGAAAGTGGGTGGGGGGATATGACAATTTAGGGGTTTCAAAGGCTTATTTAATTGATTTTAACGTCTACTAATAGGCCTATGTAGAAAATACATATACCTTTTTCCTCCAGACGAATTGTAGTTTTTCTTTCCGACGGTGGTGGGGGGGGGGGAGGCTGCTCTCCCCGACGAGGTGCCCAGCCCACCCTATTCACTGGTGCCACCCCTGATTACTACTATTACTACCACCACTTATACTACTACTAACTACTACGGTACTTATTACGAATATTATACGACAGTACCGGTACCAATGCCGTAGCCTGCAGCTATTGGGACAGGTGGGACAATCCCACACAATTTTTCTAATGGGTCTACAAAGAATGGGTCCACATTTTTTTTAATGGTTTCAAATTATGTAATTTTATGCATAAAATGGGTATTTTGGCGTAAAATGGGTCCACATTGTTTGAATTTACGCGTAAAGTGGGTCCACCCTGATATTGTCCCGCACTGTTTGAAAATACTGCATTGGACAGTACAGCACCTGCGAACTGTGTTCAACAAATAATTTTATAATATGCGTTAATGGCACTGTTGCTAATGTGTCTATTATCTATAGACAACCCATGCCCTTCCCTCTCTACAATTATTTTATAAATGTATTATAACCTTGAATTTATTTCTTTTTCCACTGACTCAAATAACTTCACACCATTTGATTGATCTTCCGTGTGCTATTTGATTGATATTCGCTTATCGTTGAATTGCATTTGTAAATTAAGTTTCAAATGGGTTTTTTTTCACTTGTAGAATAATTTAAGAACACTTTTTTCTCTATAACATACCACATTATTTCGGGAGTTATGTGAAGCACATTATATTTTCAATAATCAATTGCTAGTATTATAAATCTTACGTGATCTGCATGCCATCTGTACTGTGTGTATTTCTGTGTATGCTACTCGAAACTGTTTTTTTCTCAAGATCGGTTGAATTAAATAAATATTAAAGCGCAAAAACAATTCTTGACTTTAAAAAATTGTTATTAGAATATTGTGGTCTTTTACGAAGTGATAATTGTGTGGCTTGCAGCTATATAAACTGTTACTGGCTACAGCCTGGAACCCCGCGGGACTTTTAATTTATCAGCATTTTCCCCAATACATTTTTAAGGAGCACCAACGCTTAAAAGATCATCAAACGCCGAAATGGGCAGGGAGTTTTCCCCGGAGTGCGGCCACGAAAAACCTTAGCCAGGGGTCTCACACCCGGCCCTTAGTTACGCAACTGGTGACGTGACGATGGGAGGAATTATCCAGCTGTATTTCAATCGGTCAACGACCGATGCGCCTTTTGAGTTAATTGTGCTAACACTGAACGAAAAATCTTATTAAACTACATCCATATGCTCAGAAAATAATATTGAATATTCTCCAATATCCTGTAGTATTGATACGCGGACGTTCCCCTGGCCCCCGTGTATATATACCTAGGCCTACTGAATTGGTAATTATATAAATCCAGGTCCGTCTCTCTCCGGTAAGGGGCTATTGACGTAACAGTGGAGGTAGTAGTAGTGGTGGTGGTGGTTATATAAATCCAGGTCCGTCTCTCTCCGGTAAGGGGTTATTGACGTAACAGTGGAGGTAGTAGTAGTGGTGGTGGTGGTGGTAGGGGTAGTGATAATTAATGGTGATTGTGACGGTGGTTCTTGTGGTGGCGGTTGTGCTCAAAACAGGTGTGTTAAATTTCTTGTTTAAGTAGGCCTACAGTAATCCTACCGCCAAGAAGAACGTGAATTAGCAAACAACTAAATCTAGAATTATAATTATATCCTACAAAATAACATATGGTATTGACATCCTCCAGGCAAAAACACTGTGCAATAATCACACAGGTGTAAATAACTCTCAATAATTGATCTTTCAATATAATCAATAATGCTCCCATTGCCGTGCTCATTGTATTATAGAAGCCCAAAGATTCAAGGATGTTGTACTCTTTCAGGTAATTACAGTCAGGCACTTAGGAATCATAATTGCTTTCACCATCTCAGCATTAACAGCTTTCACAAAAGTCGATGTATTTAATGATGCAGAATGTGTGATAAAATATTATTAAAAATAACAATAATAATTAATTAATTAATAAATAATAACAATAATTGTATTTATATTTATAACACTTTTAATCATTCAAATCCATTTCAGCCTGGCCAGTCTTTTAGTTTAAACTTGTTCTTTTATCTGCTTTGTTTGTTTTTGAAGTTTAAATTGATTTGATTTCTGCTTTTACTTTTTTTTTCAATGTCGGTTTTTTTTAATATCTTTTTACCCCTTTTAACATTTTATTGTTGTGCTTCATTGATTTTATGTAAAGGATTATCGCAATTCAGTTTTTCTGTGAAGATGATTTTATTAATAAATATACCATTATGAATGGATGAATGAATGAATGAATTAATTAATAATAAATAATTATTATTATTATTATCATTGATTAATTAATTAATTAATAATTAATTAAATAAACTATTCATAGATGAAAAAGTTTATATCTAAATAAATGTTCTAAAATCACATCTAACCGGTTTGTAATATCACCTGGTGACATCTTGCTAACGTTATAAGTGGTGGTTCTAAATGAATTTTACTACAAAAATTAGTTGCTCAATGAGATTTATAGTATCTATTACATAGTTTTATCTGTAATTGGCGAGTTACCTCACTGCTTGATAAAAACATAAAACTAAAATCACTATCATCCTAACGAAATTCATACAATGTCTAATCAAGCTATTCGAGTCATTTAAAATGTTTATAGAATCAGATGCTGTGTTGGTGACAGTGAAATAAAAATATATCTTATGTCAGTGTTCTAAGGCTTGAATGTGGAAGCCTCTACTTTTCAGACAACTGAATTCACTGAATATAGTAAAGGTCTACAACATTTTAACGAAATATAAGATTGTATTAAATTGCATATTGTCGAAGCCATTTTGGAGCCTCCAAATTACGTCTTCTGGACCCAATCTACAACTTCGGTTTTGCTCACGCCACCACCCCCAAAAAACAACCCGATAACCTCCCATTATTTGATATTTGTCGTAAGAATCATGGCCCTACTATTTATTAAATGTATCTCTTCTAATGTAGTCACCTTTAATTATGGTTAAGACCTATGTGTTTCCTAAAGCTATTCCAAACATCCTGCAGTTTTGACTGTTATATTAATCTGAGTACTCACATAAATTTGACGCTGCATAAATACTCCTCATAAATAATCATCATGAATAATACTTTAAAATAAGAAAGATTATTATTAGAACAATCTGTTTATTGATGTGTACATGCAGTACATTTACGTCATACCATATTAGCATTCTTATCTCGTTCCAGATCTAAGTTTCAGTATAGAGAAGCACTGATTTTATCCATTTTCTCAATGTCTTAAACTTTTTTTGAAATCAAGAGGGCTATTAAACATTATAATTATTATCATTATCACTTTTATTATTATTTTATTATTTTTTTGTTTAGGCACACAACACCAGCAATAGCGAATTATATCACTCTCCTACATGCTTTACACAAACTAAATCTCAATATGAGGTTTAGGGAGTGGAGTTGTTTTGGTCTGAGAAAAAATCCTGCAACGCTGAGAGGAATTGCATCCAGGACCCTGGCTTTGAAAGTCAAGCATCTCAACAACCAAGCTATTCAACTTCACTCCATAAACACTAATAAATCACCCATTATGTGTATCTCGTCGTAGGCAACTCAGTCTACTGTCTGATACCAACACGGGTGACTCTAAAAGCAAAAGAAAGTTGTTGAATGGAATTTTCACGTCTGTTATGTAAACAATTTGATTTATTAAAGCTGCGAGTCACTATTCCGTACGCTTAACTTTACCTTTATTTTGGTTTGTATTAATACATTAATTGTCGTTGCATGTTCATTAAGGTTATTGAAGCTTGGAAATCAATTGTAAATAGGTTAGAACTAATGTTAAAAGAATTCGGAAGTCTGCATTCACGCTGTAATAAAGCATGTCCGTTTTACATCACTGCACATGATAATACAAATTCTTACACAGTAACAAAATGACTTGCAATTGATTGATGTCGACGAATGTTCATGTTCATGAAACAGACTTTATCCACACAGTCCAGGACAGTAATATCCGATATAAAGTCAACACCTACTAACCACATAAACTTTCGAAGACCTAAAATACTATCAACAACAAACTTGTTTACTGTTGCTTACATTCGAAGACGCACACTATGACCGGATATTGAAAGACCAGGTAAGCCGAATAGTCAGCTCAGCTACACTGATGGCACTATAACTGAATGCAAACGCCTGCTGACCAAATAGACGTTGCAAATATTAAACAATACTAACTAGTGACACATAGACTCAAATTATATAAACAAAATATAATTCCATGCAT
>NW_022755335.1:243893-294618 GCF_011630105.1 Anneissia japonica | reverse complement strand
AATAGAGATGGCATTTTTATGTATCGCTTTAATATTGATACGTCTTGAAATTGCTCTCTGACTCCGCTACTCTACAATGTATTAGATTTAAATGCCAATGTACTGATCAACTCACTTTCAAGTAATTATTTATATTCCATTGTTCAATGTTTTAACGATTTATGTTCATCCTAAACAATTCGTTTAATGTTATTCCTGACTGGAACAATAATGTTCTCAAGTCAGACTGCCATTAAATTTGCCAGAGAGTAGTAGTCCCATATTTAAAAATGAACGCCAAAGGTCTACAGTGCATTATAAAGCCAAGCACTCACTGCGTCCGACGGTCATCGGCCGACGCGATTTTATGAAGAACGCGACATGACGACGCGTTCGCTATGGATCGTTTTTAATGACGATCGGTTCAGATTGCCACTGACAATCAGCAGACGGCGTCGTCGCGTCGTCGTCGTCTATCGCTCACAAGAAGCGGATTTGTTTTCGTCGTGCGATGGTCGTACGAGCTTCGTACGACGTAGTGAGTGCCCAGCTTAAATAATATAAAATCCACAGGGCCCTCATTTAAAACATTATTTAACCTTGTAAGCATAGGTCGTCGTCTTTGGCTAATGAATGTTTAATAACAATTTTGATGCAAATTGCAAGTTACTCTTGATACATCTAAGTGGTTGTTTTAATATACACAGCTCCCTTTGGGTAAATCGGAAGGGTGTAATGTGTTGAAGGTTACATGTCGTGCTAAGTATGTACTTTAAATTAATGTTAACTCATTCGTATGTTTCCGATAACTTCAAAAAGGCCATGAAGTAGCCTAGGTCTCTATAATCACTGATGAGAATAACTATAGCCCAAATGCTCTTGCTAATGCCCCCTCTAAGTTATAATAGATTATTCAAATTTATTCTCAGCTGTCTTAACACTGATGATTGGCAATTTGCCTTTAAGGCTAGTCATTCTACTAATCTATGTATATTTTTGGTCAAGCAAAATACCTATATTGACCTTAATTTATCTTCGCAGTGCAGTCTAATATACCGTATTGTTATTTTCTAGATGCTTCCAATGTTTTTATATACTAGACCTTATCCAGAGGTGACGGAACTAGGGGGTGCTGTGTTATATGGAGAGCAATGTGTGACGGAAATGGTCTGCAGTCAGTTGGTTGTTACCATGCGCCAGTGATGTTGGATTCACAGTACAGCAAGATGAATCTATAGACCTAATGCATGAATAAAGTTCGGCAGTGAAATGATTATTATACATTTTAAGTGCTCCCCAAAATGCATAAGTGTAAGCTAATTAAATTACGGTGATTAATTAAAGAGGGGATGCTTTGTGAAAATAAGTACGCGGCGGTACTCATTTTCACAAGAAACACACACAACTGGTTAGCTAACGATATGCCAATGTAATTACACCTGGGAAGGAAGGGGCAATCACGTTCTCTTGCCTAGCAAACGTCTGTACTGTATGGGGGTTGGGACTACTGATGTACTACGTAGGACGATGAGGCATAACAATAAGACAAGGCCTAGGCCCAGGCCTAACTAGGCAGTGCAATTATATGTGATAGAAAGCACACTTTCGAAAGAAATAAATTAAAATAAGAAAAAAAACCCAAATAACTAAGTGTAATTCAGTTGCAGAGGTACCTTTTTAAGTATTATACAATGCTAACAATGCGGCTCTTGTAGCCCTAGCTAAGCAAGGCATTCATGTGCAAAGCAGTGGTGTTTGTTTATCCATGAGAAAAGCACGCCGGGAAGTTTGCCTTACCAGGAAAACGTGACGTAATCTAGCATTTTTAGTATGCACGCTAAATATATTGTGAGTGTGACGTCACCAATAATATAAAGAAACTTATTTGATTCATCGATCTTATCGGTAAGACTCCTAACATTTTCTTCCACACACTTTTTTATTTCTTCATCGTAAACATGTGTGCTCATTTTAACGACTGGCGTTGGTGGTAGTTCGTTGAAATTGAATTAATAGCGACTATTATAGCAGAAATAGAAAAGATTGAATTGTCAATAAATAAATACAACAAATCTGATTTTATTATGAAGAAAAATATACATTATCACTTTGAAAAACGTACGCAATCGGACTTTTTAACGTTATTACGGTACTTGGTCGCAGGGACGTATCCAGGGGGGATCCAGGGGGCCGTGGGAGCCGCGGCTCCCCCCCCCCCCCTTTGTACACACTGTTAAAATTTTAAAGCTTATTCTTGAGCCAATACAAATTCTTTCCTGGGATCACTCAAAATGAATACCGTACTTCTAAACATGTAAATATGCATCAGTACCCGTTATACATAGGCCTAATAGAACACATAGGCCTAAGCGTGATTTAAAAAAATCTTAAATCCATAAGTTTCAGGCCAGGTCTTTTAAGATAGAAATGCGATACTGTGGTTCAATTTCGTTTTTATCCTTTTGCAATTTTCTTTAAATGTTTGTTTAATAATACTACTACTAATAGTAATAATAATAATAACAATGATGATGATGACGATAGTAATAATTGATATTAATATTAATAACAATAAAAAGAAGATTGTGCTAAATGCGAAAAAAAGTTGTGATTTGTTGATCATAATATAGTATATATAGTTAAAGCTTAGTCTAGTAAGCTATAATTAGGCCTAAGTTGTCCTGGATATTAAGTAGATCCCTGATAAAGGATCATGAGAAATTTGTTGGCGTTTCATTTTGACTATAATGGTAATGTGATGATGATGAATTTTACTATATAAAAGTGTCATTTCCGGCCATCTCGAGAGGTACTATTTCCTGAGGTGGTTGTGAAATCATTATTAATACTTCTGCTGGTATCAGAAATAATTTAAGTGTAGGCCTAGTTGTTATTTACACTCCTATTCTCAGTTTAATCTCTTTTACTCTAGAACTTCAAATAATCTCCTATGTGTGTCCATATCAACAGCATTCAAAATATGAAGCTCGGCATTGAAAATAATATATTTTAAGATAGATGCTTCTCTCTGGGTTAATACTTAAGTAATATGGTGGTCCTCCTGGTCGCTATGTTAAAATAGTCACTGTCCCGACGCATTTCATTAGAATTTCCGTAGGCCTATCTAAAATTTGCCTCTTTCTTATCCTTTCTTAATGCTACACTTGAAATTCTCACTACGATTTTGTCTTTTTCTTTATATTGTCCAATCTATCTCTAAGACAACTACGAAGTTCAATAAATTCAACGGTAAAATTACAGTGTCGTAAATGGTAATCACGATTACCGTTTGAAATTGCTGCTTTGGCGTAATGGTGTCAATTATGGAGAGTGAAGAGTGTCAAGAGACTGAGACCCGGCAGCAGTTTTTTTTTGGATGCCCTATCGCATTATCGTGTGGTTAATTACGGAAGCTTAAAGGAACCTCCCAGATATTCAGATGACGAGATCCAGGATCTTGTCATCTGATCATCTTTTCTAAAGCATGTACACATGACGAGATCCAGGATCTCGTCATCTAATCATCTCATCTAAAGGATGTACACGTGACGAGATCCAGGATCTCGTCGTCTAATTATCTCTTCTAAAGGATGTACACATGACGAGATCCATGATCTCGTCATCTAATCATCTATTCTAAATGATATGCACATAACGAGATCCAGGATCTTGTCATCTTATCATCTATTCTAAATGATGTGCACATAACGAGATCCAGGATCTTGTCATCTAATCATCTCATCTAAAGGATGTATACATGACGAGATCCATGACCTCGTTATCCAATCATCTCATCTAAAGGATGTACACATGACGAGATCCAAGATCTCCTCATCTAATCATCTTCATCTCTTCTAAACGATGTAGACATGACGAGATAAATATCTAGACATCCGGATGGCACCTTTAAGCTTCCGTAGTTAAAGGCTACATTTTTGCATCAATGATGAACATTTTAATGGAGTTTGACATACTTGTTTAATGGCCTCGCCAAGTAGAACTGCGCGTACCTATCACATCTAAGCTGAACAGTTTAGTTATGAACAAGTCCATTTTGTATAAGAATACAAACCGAACGAGTTCGTTTTGTATTAGTCTATAAAAAACAAGCACATTTGAAACTTTATATTCAGTTTACTAATAAGTCTACTTGTTTATAATTTAATTAATAGCAAAATTTAATAAATTAAAGGTTTCCAATAGCCCTAAATATTATATTATCTGCTCTGTGTCCATCTGAACTGTATTCGATTCTGAACATGAATTTGCTCACTTGATATTATTAAGCTTATTATTAGGCTTATTATTATCAATCTTATCATTAGTTATTAGCTTTCAATTGAAAACAATCTTTGCCAATTAGGCTTAGGGCCTATTATTATTATTATTAATTTTATTATTAAATTACTATTATTAATTAACAAGCGTATGAATAATACTGTTAAAATTCACCGTATTCTTCCATTAAATCTTCATGTAAGCTACCGTATGAGTTTTCGTAATAAATCAATAAAACTGAATTGTTTTGACTTGTATTTTATTGGAAATTAATTGTTTGGTCATTTTACTGAGTAATTTACAGAGAGTTAATACCTTAATTAGGAAAGTTAGCTATCAATTGAAAGAAAAGTATACGACGAGAAGATATATATCCCGCCAATAATTAATAGACGCATAAATAATACAATTCCTATAATAACCGTATTCCTATATAACGATATAAGAATTAAAGAAATAAAGATATAGGCCTAAGATATAAAGATATAAAGATAGGTCTATAGGATATAGGTTAATAAACTATATAAAGATAGGTCTATAGAATATAGGTTAATAAACTATGTAAGATATAAAGATGATACATTTAGGCATCCTAATATTCCTATAATAATCTTCATAGGTTAGGCTTATTATAGTTAGGTCCCTATACATGTCACAGTTGTGGCTTGAACTCACAGCCTTGAGGTCGGGGGTTCGAAACACTAGCTGTGCACATCATTTGTCCCACGTGTTTTATTCCCCTTTTCTCTCTTCACCCATGGGTATAAATAGGTACGATACCTAGCAGGTTGATGTGCCATTGCTTTGACTTAATTCATGCTGGAAATGATGAAATACTCCCCATGGAAGCTGGGAAGGTATATGCGTAATGTTTCCATATCGTTTCAATGACTGACATAATGTACATAGCACACCAACTGCACCAAGCAACATTAAAAGTTTGTAAATTAATGGTAATTTATTTCATAATCCTTGTCTTACTCCAGGATCTTTTTATACCTTGTCTTACTCGAAGTTGATAACTTTTTACCCCTCGAAGTTGATAACTTTTTACCCCTTTTATTAAAATGAGAAATTAATGTTTCAATTATTTTGTGAGGTTTTCAGATACTCAGACTGTATATCTATTGTCTAAATTGTTCAGACACTGTGGCGCAACTTGCAACTTATACATATTTTAATATTTAGCGTTTTAGCTTTCAATAAAAAAAAATGCTACTAGTAATTAAGAACAAAAGCAAAGAGAAGTGAGCTTATATAAAGTACATTGAGAACAAAATGCCAGAATAAGGTGAGAGGGCGACGCAAAGCAGCATAGATATATGAAATAAGAGAATCGCAAGGAACCATGGCAAGACCGAATGCCAGATGACGTCTACGGATCTATTAAGGACTTAGTCACTAGGGCTTTCATCATCACCCTCATCATCAAAGCAAGAAATATTTTACCTAACGGACCCACTAATAACTTACGGCCCATACACGAATAAATTGACTCTGAAGAAGTATGTCGGGCCAAAATTTGCGAAAACTGAATCGTTTCACCTGTGTCATTTTGGAAATAAACATTATTTGATCAGTTTTAAATAGGCCTAATACATTTTAAATCGTACATTTTATTTTAATTTGTTTTTGCAATTTAAGTAAAGTTTTAAAATTTAACTTCGTTCCTGTAAGTGGGAACGACGTTCCCATTAGATTGTTAAAGAGCCTGGAAAGATAGGAAATTATAGTTTTATTATTTATTATTAATTGGTTGGTTTCACAAGCGTCACACATTTCCCATGAGCCTTTGCGATCACGACCTTTATGGATATGATAAAAAAAAGTACCCCACAGGTTTAATTACCATAGAAAACTATAGAAGGAATTGATAAGAAAACGTCAAATAGAACGTAGGTTTAGAACTTGGTGTACATTGTGTGCTCGCTCATTAGAGCGGCAAAGTAGTATATTGGAATTTAATAGTATAGTACAATTTACTGGATTACCTTCTATCATTTTCTTTCTTTTCTATCGATTTGAACACCCAACAATAAACCAATTATATATCATTTTATCGATCACTTCTCAGTGCTTAGATAGGCCTACTTATTTTATGATATTGTTGGACAAATTCGCTGGTAGATCACGGGGGGGGGGGGGCTAGAGAGATGATTACATTCTACTATTGGCGGCGAAGAATTTCCCCTACGAGGGTCAAATATCCCCGAGGGTGTGTCCAAGGTAGTGATGTTAACCTCTGACTTACCGTGTTTAGAGCAAATTTTAAGATATTAGGCACTCGCGGGCCATGAGTATCCGACTGTTTGTCGCAGGTGAAACGTGATCATTCAGAAGTCAGATTGGTGACCCATTGAGAATTTGTATGGTTTGCCATCACATCTTGTCGTCCGAGTGGAAAAACGTTTCCTATTGGATTTTCGTTATCTAATTTTATGTTGAAATTTCATTAGATTTTTTAAAAGAATTTCCCAGATTTCATTATCGTAAACAATATGATTATCTTTAATTGTCCTTATTAAAGTTTTATGATTAATTGTACTAATTGTACTAGAGAGTGCGTTCGCTTCGCTCGCTTTCCCTATAGTACGTGAATGTCATGATTAGTTTCAATAAAAGAACCATAGCAGTTTTATATCATTTTTCATAACATAAAAACATTTAGATTAGAAACCACTAAAATGAAATGAAACAGCATTAATAATCGAGTCGAGTGGCCGAGCGGTAAGGAAAGGAGGCCGCTAACTACATAGCCTTTACTTCGACGTTCCTCGCCTAGGGTTCGGTCGGTACAAGGAGGTATTAAATGACTCCTTAGTTGGTAGAATCAAGTCTTCGCGGATTAGGACTTAAAATGGAGGTCCAGTGTACACACCGGACTCGTGTGCACTTTAAAGAACCCATTGCATCTTTCGGAAGAGTAGGGGGTTACCCCGATGGTGTTCAATTCAGCCCCTGTCGTTGTGGAATGATGTGAACATGTAGCTACTAAAAGCGCCTCTTTACGGCCGGCGGGTAGTCATGGACCACTCCCATAAGCAATTTCAGCATATACGCTGCGAGTTACGGGTTATTCTCCTACCTTTACCTTTATCCCTTTAATAATAATAGCAGTAATAGCAGTAGGCCTAGTATTAATTGATATGGGAAAATATCTTTTATTTCTCTCCGTGTTAGCTGCTGCGCTTGTGTCTGAAAACTCAGTGTGCTTGAAAATTGTCTATGTTTGAAAGTTGCCCTTTTGGCGTTCCATATAAGAAAAAAAACCAACTACCTGAGACGGTTGTGGAATGCGTTGAATTTTGCTCTTTTGTCGTTCCATATACTTAGAAACGAAGCAAGGAGCATTGCTTCTTATAGGTATACGGACTACTCTCACGACAGCGAGAGGGTACATTGTCCTAGTTTTACTTTGATATTTATGTTTATGTGATATACTTATTGAGTTATTCTTTTTTTGGGGGTGGGGAATTTTTGAGTAGTTTACATTAATTAAGTATCTTTTTGAACTTTTGTAAATTTTGGACGCACCGTTATGTGTACGAGTGCCGCTGTTCTAAAATCGTATGCTCCAATAAATTTTAATTTTAATTTATAAAACCCCGACAACAACTGACTGAGACACGGCTAGGGAATGTGATCGGGAACAGCTAACGATCCAGTGAAAAACGACGGTAAAAGTCAGTCATTATTTTCCCCTCAATTAATCTGAAATCGACTGATATTCACTTCGGGAAATCGAGACTTT
The DNA here is from genome assembly GCF_011630105.1 of Anneissia japonica. Classification (NCBI taxonomy): domain Eukaryota; kingdom Metazoa; phylum Echinodermata; class Crinoidea; order Comatulida; family Comatulidae; genus Anneissia; species Anneissia japonica. The sequence goes on along the minus strand of NW_022755335.1, from coordinate 286,610 downwards.
GATGATCTATCATAGTTAATTTTTTTTTTTCATTTATTTCAGCAACATTTATTTCTTTCATCTTTCTTTGATATATATATACACAGTAGAAAATAATTAAATTGAACAATAATAATAATATCAGAATAACTGTATAACTAATAGCAATTAACATATAAACAGTGAAAGAGGCAACAGCCCTGGAAGTAAATTCGGTTTAAAGGTTAAACCGAAACTTGTGTCGAGCTAGCCAGATAATAGACAATAACAGTACATTTCAAAAACATCAAAAAACAAAACAACAAGAAAACAACAGACGAAAACCAGGAAAGATGGAAAAAAAAGAGGGCAAATGACACGGAAGCACTAATAGCTGGACAAATTTTAAGGAAAATTAATCATAAAAGGATAAGAGATGAGTTTTTAATTTATTAAGGAATATAATAATGGAAGGGGCACATGAAATTTCTTTAGGAAGCTTGTTAAATAATTTCGATCCACTATACCGGATGTTATGCTGTAGGAGTGTTAGCTTGGACTGGGGGAGATGGATTTCATTGGAGATCCTGGTATTATAAGAATGGATTGAAGAATTATGAATAAAATTGCAAGAGAAGTTTGATGGAAGAAGAGAATATATATTTTTATAAACAAAAAGGCATTGCTGAAGTTTATTAATGTCATGAACGGTTAACAAATGAAGATTAGAAAATAATTTGTTAGAATGGGCAAGATGATGTGCTCCGGAAATAAGACGAACGGCCTTTTTTTTGAAGAAGATGTATTTTGTTTAGGTTGGAAGAATAGTTATTAGCCCAGACAATATTGCAATAACTAATATATGGAAGAATAAGAGAGCAATAAATGTTACGAAGAATATGTGATGGTAAAAAAGAAGAGAGACGATAAAGTATGCCTATGTTCTTTGAAATTTTGATTTCGATATCATTTATATGGTATTTATAATTTAGTTGATCATCAATTTCAACACCAAGAAACTTAGTATGTTTGACAATAGGTATTTTTTGGTCACCAATAAGTATAGAGTCATTAATGTTTTCAACTAATTTCTAATGACGAAAACCAAATAACATGAAATTGCATTTACTAACGTTAATAGAAAGTTTGTTAGCATTAAAATAATCATGTATGTTATTCAATTCGTGATTAAAGGTGTCAAAGATAGATTTAAAATTAGTATTTGAATAGAAAATTGAAGTATCATCTGCATAAAGATAAAAAGTAAGAATTGAGGAAGTATTAGGCAAGTCATTTATATAAAGTAAAAATAAAAGAGGACCAAGGAGAGACCCTTGAGGCACTCCACAGGAAACAGGTTGAAAATCAGAAATGTAGTTATTGTTATTTGTGCATTGAAGTCTATTTGAAAGATAATTTTTAAAAAGATCAAGAGAGATGCCACGGATTCCATAATTAAACAGTTTGGAAATTAAAATTGAATGATCAATGGTATCGAATGCCTTAGACAGGTCGATAAATAGACCAGATGAAAATGACTTATTTTGAATTGCGTCTGTTATTTTGTTAGTAATATCGATTAAGGCAAAAGAAGTGGAATATTTTTTTCTAAAACCAAACTGCTTATTATAAAGGATATCATATTTGTTAATAAAATCATAAGCACGATCATAAATAATTTTTTCAAGGACCTTGGAAAAAAATGGAAGAATCGAAATTGGACGGTAATTTTTGGGATCAGTTCTATTGCCCTTTTTAAAAACAGGTGTTATTTTACCTATCTTCATGCTATCTGGAAAAATGCCAGTAGAAAGCGATAAATTAAAAATACGAGTTAGTGGAAAAAGAATTAAGTCAATATATTAAATTGTTCAGACCGGTAGGTTTCGAATCCCAGACATTTATTGGGGACCTCGGTTTTGCATTGTCATCTTAGGCTTTGAAATAAGAGTAATTAATAATATTAGAGATAAATAGACCAGTACGGCTAGATTAATTAGCCTCCCCAGAGCTCCGCTGCTATTGGTTTTACCAAGTTCTTCTTCATGTTGTCGTTGTCGTTGTCATTGGTGGGCAAATCGTTGTTACCACGATAACTAAGGTTTAGAAAGGCTGATTGGTTTTAACTTGGCAGAATGCAAGATGGTAAAAAGAAGACGGGGCCTATTGTTTTTGGGTGTGTGAATATGCTAATTGCTCATTTGCATAATTCATATCACTAATCAGGGAATGTACAATAAATACCATCATAATTCCCATAAACGATTTCTTACTTAGTTGAAATTGTAATGTCGTGCCTTTACCTTTGAAAAACAGTGATTCGATTTGCAGTTGAAATGAAATTTTCCTTCATATTTTAAAGGAGTAATTCTAGTTACTATTGAAAACTATAGGCTTATACGTGCTCAAACATTCAGCTACTTGATATTTAAACGGATCCTATCTAATTTCCTAAGTCATAAGTATTTCATTTGCTTTCAGTGTTTGTATAATGGAAATACAAATGGAGTATTGTGATGCCAGCTATTCTAACAATAAATTGTACGCGTATGTAACAAAGGACATTGTAGGTGCTGACAAATGAGAATGAACTTTAATTACTAAGGAAGAGTAAAGTACTCCGGAACAATTGGAAGTGGAGAGATGTGCTGTACCTCACATAGGTCATTGTGTAAATTGGTGTTTCTACGGCTGGTTACTATGCCTTCCCACGAGGAAGCATGAAATCTGCAGTGCATACGGTATAGTTTACACGCGAAGACGATCGAATTTCCCCAACGAATCACTAAGAGAGTTCACTTCTTTGTATCTCTTTTATCTTTTATGAGGAAAGAATTGTATAAATGAATTTACTGCTTCATCGATTGTTACTATTGATTTACGGCTTATTTATGAGAAACACAGGTAAAAACTACCTTAAAGGAACAGGTCATTAAAGGAGAAGATGTTTGCCTCAGAGTTAAAACAAAATATCAATTATATTTGATTAAACGGTGTGTTATGACGAAGAATACTCTATAAAACATTTAAAAGTGGAATTATAAAACGCTCAATGTTAGGCCTAATAATATTTAATTAATAGGCCTATTATTTGTCTGTATCAGTTCGTTGTTCTCAAACCTAACCACTTGCTCTAGCCAAAGCAAACCTTTGAAACATTAAGAAAAATGTGTAATTTCGGAATTCCGAACGACACTTTGAAAACTGAATACAAAGAAAATAAATGTTAATATTATGGAATTTTAAATTTTTAAAATATTACCTTGGGACTAATTTCCCCATGATCTTGGTTAGTTTCATCAAATATTTATAATGTAAAAAATATGAAAAAGAAGCACTTCGATATATTTTATAGACAATCTTACAAACAGTTTTACAAACAATGTACTGCAGTACTCGGGTTAGACTACGATTAGAATATGCTTGCTCGAGCCTTCTCTTACTGCAAACATATTAATCACTTTGAAGCTGTTGTTTGTACAGGTTGGAAAGAAATGGGAATATTCCACCAATAGTCTAGGATATGTTGGTTGGTTGCATTATTTTTTGCTATATATTTTCTTAATTGATATGTTGTAAGAAATGTCATTACTGAATATAAAATATGTGCAACAATTTTTCATGCGCCAGGGGGTAGCCTGCAATTTCAATAATTGTACGTTTATGACATTTAAAGATACTAATAAATAAATATTCCTTCATGTAAGTGACAATGAAAAAAAAATAAATATTTCACTTCAAACTTGCAAATTCAAATCCAAAATGGCCGCCATTTTATTTATTTTAGCTATTTTAGTTAGTCCCATATAATCTAGCCTTTAGAATAGAATAAATTGCAAACAATAATTTTAGTTATTTCATTTTAGTGAAAATCACCTTATATCTAAACCATTAGCGTTTCTTCAAAAACGTCGGCTGATTTTACTACAAAATCTGGAACTCAAAATTTAAAATTCAGATAACTTAGGTTGAAACGGTTTATAGAAGGTTGTAAAGATAGCTATTTACAAAATATTTGTTTTCAAATTTTTAGCTCCGTCATTTTTGGGTTGAATTACGAAAATATAAGCGATATTAGCGTGTTTTTAGTGGGATTTGAGCCGGCGTGTGAAGAGTCATTTATTACAACGTCATAACTTTGCCTATACCAATCCTAGGTTGAAGCGGCAAAAGAAAGGCAATTTTCATGTGTACATGTTCTGAACAATTTGATAAAGAAAACAAGTCTATACGACCCGTTATTGCCAAGATATGCTGTATCTCTATAACTACATATCAATTTGTTTAGGCTGTTTTGACCGCGTAACGAAACAATTTAATACTGCACGCGAGTGTACGAAAGTCTACTATTCATAACCCTGTAAAAATAAGGTAAGTCCAATATGAATCGTATTCATTTATTGAATTTTAACAAGTCTCTGATACAGCAGGTACCATATTTTTATCAGTTTACAAAATGGAACGCTCCCGGACCTGGGCCGGCTGTGAGCTCTGTCAATTTTTCTTCTTGAAAGCCTTGAAAGAATGCACGGATCAACGTCATAATCAACACTTCAATAATTTGCATTATTGTCAAATGTTGCTGATGGTTAAGAACCACGCTAACACTAACTCTACCCAACAATTGATCAAAACATATTTCTGATAAATCTGATAGTATTATTTTTCTAAATCTCTAATAGAAACCTGTACAGTTATAGGCAAACAAAATTCTTTTGACTTAAACATTTCGACACTAGATGTAGAATTAACAATACACACCAACCAATCTCGTGACCAATAATCTACAGCAACAATAGCACTGCACCAAATGTTGAAGATTGCTAAGCACCATTCTGCCACTAACTCTACACAATGACATACTCGAAATTCATAATGAACCAGCAGAAAATACATTGTCTGTTGAAAACAAGGAAGTTCTAAAAGAACTTTACCAACTTCCCAAAGAATGGTCGATTGAACCATAAAGAACAGCCCAAACAGACTTTTAAGTAGAGAGGCAGCTAAAGTAACTAATTACTGAAGTTTAGCTATATTCGTACGAACACTTTGTTTTTCGTCAACGTTATACCGCTCAAATGTATTTTTTCCGTTCAGGTCTTCTATTTTAACTGACTAGCAAACTTATGTTGCTTGCATAAAAGTCATATTGTTTGTAGGTTCTAGTAATGCAGATGCCTCCTCTTTTGCTGTTAACCTACCACTCTATTTTAAAAATCCTCATGGTTGGTCATTCCTAAGAAAAGCCTACTCAGTATAATGCCCATTCATAAAATCTATTTTACATGTTATACGGTATGAGAAAATTGTATCTTACAAATATCACTGAAATATTCAGGTCGGTTATATAATATCCTTTGTGAATTTGCTACAGTTTCCCGAAGTGAAATTTAAAAAATAAACCAATCCTCAATATTCAAAATTAAAAAACATTTTTTAAATTATCAATAAATAGATAGATACATAATAGCTGATCTGGATGATGTAATATCTGTAAGACAAATAATTAAGTTGCAGCTCAGGCCATCAGTCTTAAGGATGTTGTAGCATTGACTGTCTTTGTCTGTGCACATCATATATCAGCAAGATCCCTGTGAGCAGAGATGGTTTAAGAGAAGGTTTGTTTATTAAATATATTAGAGTGAATAAGGCTAAAATTGTGAAAAAATTTTGAGACCAAATAAAGTTACCATGACCAGTCATTATGAAGGCAAATGGAAATGGAAAGATGACTTTTACACAAAATACTAAACTAGAGTTAAATCGTTATTTAAAATCATATATTGTACACAATTCGTGCATTTAACCAAAGCCAGAGTCATCATGTTTTTATTTAACTATGGTTAAACCTTAATAGCTTTAATAATGTCATTCACAGAAGTTACACGTTTATGTATTTGTATAGTTATTTATATTTACTTTCTTTCTGTATTAATATATGGGCTATTACCGTAAATGCTCGAATACAAGTCGCTTATACAAGTTTTGGACGCCTCAGTGCGGCGCTTATTCGATAGCGGCGCTTATTCGAGCATTTACGGTATGTCTGTAGGCCTAATGAGTTTCCAAAAGGACATATAAATCCTAATCTGAGAAAAAATTCATCCGAATAACTTGAATAGAAGTGGTAGAGATAAAGAAATCTTGCAAAATAGGGTGAAAGGCGAAGGTGGCATTTTTGGTCAATGCAAATTTACAATGAGGCTAATAGATATACATGTTAAACATTTTGAAAAAGAATGTCAAGGCAGGTTCCATCTCTAAATTCTGAACCCTGGAGGATAACAATGCTTTTTGCACTGATCCGCCACCCAGGGTAAAAAAGAAACAAATAAAATAAGATCAAAATAATTCCCATATTTAAGCTAATTTGCATAAAAACTAAGGTAGTTTCTGGAATTTTATTCACTTTGCACTGCTATGGAAATCCTGCAAAATATGGTCATAGGTCAAAAGTCACATTTCCGGTCACTTTTGGAGAAAATGTTACATTAAAGCAAATGGAAATGTGTATATAATAAATAGTAAGTCTGTACAACCAGTGGTTGCCAAGATATGTTGTATAACCATCCCTATATTTTAGCTAATTTGCATATTAACTAAGGTGTATTTTTTAATTACAGTCCGCCCTCCAATTATCTGAAATTTGGGGTTGGGTTGTCTCGGGGTTCAGTCTCAAATTAGAAACCTCTAAATAAAGACCATAGGCTTGAAGTGGTCTCCAAGCAGCATAATTGGAGGGTAACTGAACCTGATATCTCTAAATGAAGACCGAAGATAAAAGTGGTCTCCAAAAGACAACATGGGACAACCATTTATTTATTTCAAAGAAACTGTCGTTTGCTTTTAATTTTTTTTCACCATCTTGAAGCTGTTTAAAACACATTGAAAAAATCTGAACAGCATACTGTAAGGTAAACATATTTACACTTTATTTGACTAAAATTAGGTTTAGGTATGTAGGTGTCCATCCTCTACATAAAGAAAGATGTTCTTTGTGTTACTTGGCCTTTCCTTATATTCACAATCTTCAATAAGCAATTCTCCAATGAGTTGAAAGTTCCTAATGGCCATGATACTGGGTGAGAAGGCCCGTAGATAGACTCGTTGATAGGGGGAGGGGTTAATAAAGTACTCGAAGAGCCACACCCACCTTAGTACCACCATTGTTGGAGCTGAATTTGGATGCCTTGCCCCCTCCCCTTTGGATACGGGGCTGGATATCCTCTTCTTTTCACATTAAAGCGAATATCACACTCTCCTTACAAATCTTTGGATGATACCATTATGTCAGGTGTTCCATCTTCACCAGATTTCCATAATTGTTTTTGTTACTATAAAATATAATTTCAGCTTTTAGCTTTAATTATTTACAAATTTTTGATTTTAGCAGGGGGGGGGGGGGCAAACATTTAGCAGGGGAATTTCCCCTTCTCCCCCTCCCCTTGGCTACGGGGCAGGGGATAGTGCAACAATTTAATGGATGAAGAGGAATATCAGAAACATAGGTCTGTACCAAATTTGGGATAAGCAGCTGATTCAACAGCACCCTTTGGCAGTACAGTAGGTGCCAACAGATTGTTGTAAAACATTTACTGAATATTTTATGACAGCCAGTGACCTAAAACTAACAATTTCCTTTTTAAAAACCAGCTTTTTCAAAGATAATGCCCTTAAGAAACCATTAATTATATAGATAAATTTATGAAAATTCATCTGTTCTAATTTTGAAGTTTTCAAATTAAAAAGTATTTATTGTTGAAAAAAAAAACTTGAATCTGCTTGATTCTATTTTTAAATGTGGTCTTGAATTGGAGGTCATGCTTTCATGGTAATTTGGATTTCTTAGGTAAAAGTGGGATTTTGTTATGGATGATGTCGGGGATCGGATTCAACACTAGTCACTAAGCACATACTCGGTCTTCTTGTTGTTCTCAAGCTAGTTATCTGGAAGTCGTGGGTTCGGTTTCCACCAAAATCACTTGCGTTTTTTTCGCAAGTTGGGAATGTACTGAGCATTCAGTACGATAACACATCAGGTAGTTCAAAATCGTCATTCCTAACATTAGGCATATACTTTCTAATATTCATACCTTAGAATGATAAAAACAGCAGAGAAAATTTAAGATAACAAGTTAAATAATTTAATAGTGTATTACAAAGATGCTTTATATCTGTCTCTTATACACATCTAGATGTGTATAAGAGACAGGTATTGTATTGTACCTTTAATTAGCTTCTATTTGGTCTTTCCTGGACTCTTGACAGTTTGTTTTGTTTGTTTATGTATTGTCTTTCTATAACAGTGCCGTTTGTATTGAATTTGTCACCAGATCCATTAACATCAACAGCAAGTGTGCGTTTTAATTCGATATTTCCAAAGCCTTCGATTCTGCTCCTCCTGATTTCTACTACTGCATTTTGTCTCAATAATAAAAGACTGATGATGTATAGGTAAGCAATCATTATGGTTGGCTTCCAGTAGGCCTTACATTCCGGTCAAATGGGTCAATCCTTGTTTCAGTTTATTTCAGCTGATGACCTTTATTTTGTCTCCACATGATGCTCTCAAAAATTAGGTTCATACGGAAAGCTTTGCGATCTTACCCAGAATTTAGTCTAACCTTAATAATATTAACTGTAGCCTAATTGCCTAATGTACAACATTGAGATTATAAGGCTAACTTTGTTGCGTAATATGATCAGATTTTGCGTTACATTGTGTAAATAGAGATTTAGGTGTTTCTAATAAGAGTAAATAACTTTAATGCCTTCCCCAAAAAAATTCAGGTTTGTGAATGATGGTCATGCACTAGGCCCATGCAGCTGCTGATTTATTTTTGTTTTTTATCTAAAATTCTTGTGGGACCAAGCTAGTTATCTGGAAGTCATTTGTTCGGTTCCCACCAAAATCACTTGCGATTTTTCTTAAATATTAGGAATGTACTGAGCATTCAGTACAAAAACACGTCAGGTAGTTCAAAATCGTCATTCCTAACATTAGGCATATACTTACTAATATTCATTTCTTAGAATGATAGAAATAGCAGAGGAAATTTGAGATAACAAATTAAATAAATAATGATTGTTTCAAATACACGTAGGGTTTCAAATTATAAACATGATCTGTTACTTCATATGCGATTGCCGTTTCAAGCATGTCCGTGTGATATTTCCAATGTTAAAGATGAAGCTCCAACTGTTCACGTGTTATTCACACTATTCAGTGTAAGATCCTATTGTTCAGAGTGTGTGTCCATGCGTTTACGCGACCATAACCAATTACAGAAAGGTATTCAGTGTGTTTACATTAATACCATGGAACAATATGAATGTATACACATTAGATTACAAATTCGACTGTAACTTTAATGTGATGTCATAGTTAATGTGCTTTCGTTGAACAATATATGTATGGTCGCCCTTACGTCAACCGACAAATTCCAAATGAAATTGAATGCTAAACGCAAAATAAAAAATATCGCCCCTGATATTTTTCATGTTAACTCCAAGTATTATATTTCAATAACAAGGGTAAAAAAAGTAAGATTAATCACATATATCACACATTAGGATATATGATATATAATTAACAAGGATTTATGAGTGTGTATCTTCTTTTTCGCATTGACCAACGGTAGACTAATGTACTATCTTAGCAATTAAGGTAAGAGCAATACACTGGCAAAATACAGTAATTATTTATCAATCGTCCCATTATTTCTTGAAATTGAGTAGACACCCACTGGCGACACAGAACGCTAGTTTTTGATTTTAAAACTTCAGAGTAGGCCTATTAGTAGCATATTACGTTAAATACATAAAGCGATACGGCACGGAAAGATGTCACGTTATCATCATCACAACAAAAAGTATTGAAAAAATATTGAACTTAAAGTAATAAACATACGGAAAGTCATGGACAAATACAAATTTATATCCAACAGTAGAGTTAAATCTGATGTTTTTAAAACTTATTTGAAACAATATAAGACCTTTTAATTTTAACAACAATATTAAAACCAATAATCTGTTAATTTTGGAATAATAAGTACATATTGCTTCATATCCATAGTCAACTAATTGGAACTCAAATCCTCACGATTAATAATGCAGTGAATAGACCTTCCGAGATAGAGAAAGGCGCAATATTGGTCATTTTGGGGTTTGTCACTGATATCTCTTGAGTTAAGACATAGGCATTTTTTGATTTTTTTCCAAAAAACCAAGCTATGTTGATGATATTGATGCTATTTTTGATAGTTGCTATTTTATACAAAAAACCAAGCTATATTGATGATATTGATGCTATTTTGGATAGTTACTATTTTATTATTTTCTTCTAAGTACAGTAGGCCTCTGTCTAGCACTCTATACTATATACCAATCTGTTGCTACACTGATATATCAGCTATATTTGATATGTATTTCAGAGATGCTTTATTTGCTATGTATCAGCAGTATAAAAATATACAAATAACTATTGCTGTACTGCTATATCAGCTATATTTGATAGTTGATATGTGTGTATTACAAAGATGCTTTATATCTGCTAACCATATGAAATATATGTAAGTGAACATGTTTTTATACTGATATAGCAGCTATTTTTGATAGTTGATATTTGTATGTTATCTAAATGCTTTTTTTCTGCTATCTATCGATTGTATGTAAATATATGATTTTGTTGACACTGATATATCAGCTATTTTTGATAGTTGATATTTTAGTCTTACAGAGATGCTTTAAATCTGCTAGATATCAATTGCATTGGAATGTATAATAACTGGTACTATTCTGATATATCAGCTATATTTGATAGTTGATGTTTGCGTATTTCCAAAATGCTTTTTTATATTTGCTATACATCAGCTGTATACAAATATACAAATAAATCTTTTAGTGTATTGATATATCGGCTATATTTGATAGTTGATATGTGTTTATTACAAAATGCTTTATATCTGCTATATATCCATCATATGAAATATATGCCAGCGAATATGTTTTTATACTGATATAGCAGATATTCTTGATAGTTGATATTTGTGTATATGAAGATGCTTTGTTTCTGCTATCTATTGATTGTATTTAAGTATGACTCTGTGGACACTGATATATCAGCTATCTTTGATAGTTGATATTTTAGTATTAAAGAGATGCTTTATATCTGCAAGTTACCAATTGTATTGAATATAATAGATATCAGTTGTATTGAAATATATGGTAACTGTTGCTATTTTGATATTTCAGCTATATTTTATAGTTGATATATGTGTACCTCAGATGGTTTATTTTTGCTATATATCAGCTGTATAAAAATATACAAGTAACTCTTTTAAAAAAAAACTTGAATCTGCTTGATTCTATTTTTAAATGTGGTCTTGAATTGGAGGTCATGCTTTCATGGTAATTTGGATTTCTTAGGTAAAAGTGGGATTTTGTTATGGATGATGTCGGGGATCGGATTCAACACTAGTCACTAAGCACATACTCGGTCTTCTTGTTGTTCTCAAGCTAGTTATCTGGAAGTCGTGGGTTCGGTTTCCACCAAAATCACTTGCGTTTTTTTCGCAAGTTGGGAATGTACTGAGCATTCAGTACGATAACACATCAGGTAGTTCAAAATCGTCATTCCTAACATTAGGCATATACTTACTAATATTCATTTCTTAGAATGATAGAAATAGCAGAGGAAATTTGAGATAACAAATTAAATAAATAATGATTGTTTCAAATACACGTAGGGTTTCAAATTATAAACATGATCTGTTACTTCATATGCGATTGCCGTTTCAAGCATGTCCGTGTGATATTTCCAATGTTAAAGATGAAGCTCCAACTGTTCACGTGTTATTCACACTATTCAGTGTAAGATCCTATTGTTCAGAGTGTGTGTCCATGCGTTTACGCGACCATAACCAATTACAGAAAGGTATTCAGTGTGTTTACATTAATACCATGGAACAATATGAATGTATACACATTAGATTACAAATTCGACTGTAACTTTAATGTGATGTCATAGTTAATGTGCTTTCGTTGAACAATATATGTATGGTCGCCCTTACGTCAACCGACAAATTCCAAATGAAATTGAATGCTAAACGCAAAATAAAAAATATCGCCCCTGATATTTTTCATGTTAACTCCAAGTATTATATTTCAATAACAAGGGTAAAAAAAGTAAGATTAATCACATATATCACACATTAGGATATATGATATATAATTAACAAGGATTTATGAGTGTGTATCTTCTTTTTCGCATTGACCAACGGTAGACTAATGTACTATCTTAGCAATTAAGGTAAGAGCAATACACTGGCAAAATACAGTAATTATTTATCAATCGTCCCATTATTTCTTGAAATTGAGTAGACACCCACTGGCGACACAGAACGCTAGTTTTTGATTTTAAAACTTCAGAGTAGGCCTATTAGTAGCATATTACGTTAAATACATAAAGCGATACGGCACGGAAAGATGTCACGTTATCATCATCACAACAAAAAGTATTGAAAAAATATTGAACTTAAAGTAATAAACATACGGAAAGTCATGGACAAATACAAATTTATATCCAACAGTAGAGTTAAATCTGATGTTTTTAAAACTTATTTGAAACAATATAAGACCTTTTAATTTTAACAACAATATTAAAACCAATAATCTGTTAATTTTGGAATAATAAGTACATATTGCTTCATATCCATAGTCAACTAATTGGAACTCAAATCCTCACGATTAATAATGCAGTGAATAGACCTTCCGAGATACTCAGGAAATGAAGGATACTCCATTAGACACAAAACATCACCACTAGGTTGATGTAACAATAATCGTTAATGCATTGTTGTAGCAGACGTGAAAGTATCTGTATTATATCTACACTAGGTAATGGCACAATACATGCTAATAAGTAGCACTCAAAAAACAATCATTAGTAATGTAATATAATGTAGTGTGACTTGATATAGCGCATTATACCGAAGTCTCAATACGCTTAAAAGATGATAAATTACTTTTTTTTAAAGCAACCTATTGTAACCAAGAAACTATTTGAATGCAGAGTGAAAAGACTGAGCAGAAAAACCAAACTTCACTGCATCGTTCACCCGCAATTTAAGACCATTGACAGGCAATGGTTGGCAGGCACATAATTCACAGATGCTCTTATGATGTAAGGCAACTATCTAGTCAAGTCTGCAGTAAAAGCAAAAAAAAAATAATGATAAAGAGCACAAGAATGCAAAAAGGTATGAATATTTGGGTATTAACAGCAAATAGTGAAAAGATGCGTCTTTAAGCCAGTGGGTGCTTCTCTCACACTAGAAGGTAAACTGTTTCACAGTTTTGGTGCTGCTACGTGAAACGATCTTTCGCCATACGTTTTTAATCAACATGCTGGAACATGCAAAAGAGTTAGGCCAGCTGAAGTAAGGCGTCTGCCACAGTTACTTGATCGCAAGACAGGCTACAGAATTAAGTTGGAGTTGGAGCTTATGAATTAGCTTGCCATGCAGATCATAAAATATACTATTGCAGTCGTGAAATAAGTAATGCGTGTACAAGCTTGAGGGCCACATTCTCAAAAAGAAATTGACGAATGTTTTTGATATTTCTAAGATGATATGAATTCGGCTTGCAGGTAGTGTTGACGTGTTAGGAAAATGTCATGGATTCATCAAAAGTCACTCCAATGTTACGAACAGCAGTCGATGGCATGACCAAGGAGTCACTAACTGACAGATGATGAATTATACAGGTGGCAAATTCAGATATTTTGAATGAATGGGAAGAGTTTCAGTTTTATTGGAGTTGAGATATCATCCGTTTTCGGAAAGCCATTGATGCACTGCCCCGATGCTATTTTCCATTGTAGTCCTAGCGTTGCTACATTGCTTTTTAGTGGGCTTCAAGCTGATGCAGTTGTGTGTTGTCAGGAAAAATGGTAAGTGATGGAGTGCAGATTTATTATTTTACCAATTGTACACGAGGAACAGTAAAGCTCCTAGAGTTGATCATTTTGGCACACTATAATCAACGTTAACGTATGATGGCGATGAGTGATTGATACAGTTTGCTTTCTTGATGTTATATAAGACTTGAACCATGAGAGAACCGTCCCACGAACACCAATAGAGCATAATCGGTTAATAAGAACAGAATGGCTGATAGTGTAAAAGGCTGAAGACAGATCTAGGAACACGGATAATGCACAGTTTCCTTTGACAATCTGCAGCATTATATGACTATATCATTATCAATCTTCAAGGTTGCCGACTCAGTGCTATGAAGCTTACGGTATGCAGACTGTAATGGATCATAATGGTCATATTCATGAAGATATCGTGCAAGTTCACCTGCAACAACAACAAACTTTTCAATTATTTTTGCGAGGAACGGGGTATTTGTAACAGGACGATAATTGTACAGCACATTAGGGTTCAATGTGGGCTTCTTCAAAAGGGGGTTTGATGGCTCTACATTTCAGGTCATTTGGAAATATACCAGTTGACAAGGATGAGTTGACTATCGATTGACAGATAGGAATCATAGTGCCTTTAAGAGGCTTCACAATATTTGTCGGAAATGGACTTAATTTACTGCATTTGTCTGGCACAGATTCGATTAATTTTGAGACATCGACGCGACAAGTGAAAAATTGTCAAATGTGTGGATCATATCGGTATCCTCAAATCAGATAGGTTCCGGGGGAGCTGTTGTCTGAGTTTAATAACTTTCTCAGCAAAAAAACTTGTTGAACCTATGAGCAAGACTTCATTTTTGGTCCTTCCAAGAAGCTTGTTAATAATCTTAAAAAGGCGTCATTGGTTGACTTTACAATTTTCAACAAGAGAACAGAAATGAGAAGACCTAGCAGCGTGTAGAGTTCTATGGTATGTATGACACTGCTATTTGAACATAATGTGATCATCATATTGTTTTGTTTTCAGGCACTTACATTAAAGTGCTCGTTATTCTCTGTTTCGCAAAATGGCAGCTCTGGTTGTACCACTATGAGTTGGAAGAATGATGACACTTTTTCAGTGGGACCAGCTCATTCCAAAGGCCAGTGAAAAATGTATTGCATGAAAGCACTGCAGAGTTGACATTCATATCATTTAGTAAAGCCAGCTAGTGATTCTGAAACTCTCTGCATGTCCAGAGAGAGATAGATGTTTCTCCAGCTTCGAAATACAATATTGCGCCTTTTAACAAGAGGTTTAGCAACATCTAATTCAAGACCAACAATATAGTGGTCAGACATGTCGTACATATGAACAGCAGAAGAAAGAATAAAACAAGGGTGTTTCGTTATGGCAAGATCTGACGTATGTCCAAGATTATGTGTGGGTGAGTTAATTAACTGTGTGAGATTAAATGAATCAATGGTACAAAAAAATGCTTTAGTGTTGGCATCTTCAGGCTGCTCAACATGAATATTAATATCTCCAACAATAAAGAAGATTTCTTGTCCGAAATACCTTTCAACAAGGTCAGGAAATTCGGTGAGGAATCGAGTGATGGTTTGAGAACCATCGATAAGTAGGAGGCCTATAGATATTTAAGAGAGCAAATGCATTGGAACACTTAAAAACAGATTCACATACCTCGAATGATGTGAATCCATCAACTACTCTGAATGAAAATGGTATTCTATAAAGAATACCACTACCTTTACACTCTCTTGCCCTGGGATAGCACTGAATGTATAACCTAAAGGTATTTATAATGTTTTAATTCAAATTAAATTTTTAATGTGTATTTTTTTACAAGTATTGATGTTTGCCAGAACATATAATGTTTTAATTCTAATTAGGTTTTAATTGCATTGTATCTTTACTACGATAGTCTTACTATTATTGTGATTTACAAGATATGTAGGTCTAAGATGTTTTAACCCTAATTAAGTTAGATTGTGCATTTTTGTTATACTTAAATAATAATTAGTGTAAGGACACGGCCATGCTGAAGAACAACTTTTTAACTGTTGAGTTAAGTTTAACCGTGAATAAAGAATAAAGTTACACTATAATAATTAGTGTAAGTACACGGCCATGCTGAAAAACAACTTTTTAATTTCTGTTGAGTTAAGCTTAACCGTGAATAAAGAATAAAGTTATTTATTATAACCCTTCCCCATCCCCACCCCCTCCCACAAACCCCTACAACGAATTTCTGTGTCAGATATCATGATTTCAGGACCATATAATTAACACCGTGAAAAAGCGTCCAGTAATTCACTTTGTCAAAATCTCTGCTGGAGTCTAAAAAAACAGATATACAGTATGCCTAGATCACTTTGGTGGCTTGTACTATAGCTGTTTTCGATGTAAAATCGGAGAAGAGCTCTCATGAAACTTATATGTGTTTACCGTGATATACCTATGCAGTATTCATAGGTTCGTTTTATTATTCAGGATTCATCAACTTGGATAATCCACATTCATGAATTGCAATAAATTTGTTTACATTAATGTTTTGTTTTATGTTCTAAATCCGGAACTGTCGACAACGCATGTAAACTACTTTCATGAAATATTTAATAAACGTAAATGGCAACATCAACAATCGTAATGACAGATACTATCCATCACAGGTAACACAACAAGTGAAGTATTCATTCAAAAAGTCAATGGACATTTTCGGAGTGTCAATCAAACTTAACAACTGAACAATATGAACATGAGCCATGAGCGTATGGCCGAGAGGTATGGTCAGCGTCTTAAGCTCTGTCCACACTATATTTTCTTTGACACAATACACAAATACATATAGCCAAAATCTGCCAATATATGGTCATGATGTCCTGTCATCATGACCATATATAAGCATGTCACATGTCTTCGTTAAATAAAACGTTATAGTCTGGACAGGGCCTTTATACAGTTATGGACCCGGGTTCAAGACCCGGCTATTGAAGTCGAGACTTAACTACGGGTCTGAACACTCAGCTCCTCAAACATTCCTCACAGGAGAGTCAAGCGGGTAGTATAATTCGGGTAACGCTACTGCAGCTGCCACGGCTTCCTAAAAGCCAAGACAAATTTCATTTCTTAGTTGAATGAAGGTCAATAAATTGTCCCACAAACACTAAGTTTACGTACGTTTACGATGGTCTGCAATAATATGCAAGAAAGGAGGGGTTTAGGGGTGTGGTGCAGGATAGATGATAGTCACACAGCAGCAAGAAAGAGGTCCCAACACTTATACAGAGAGTAGGCCTACTACAAAATATGGTTATATCAAAGATTAACAGTACCGTACGTGAGGCCTACCATGCTGTCACGTAGGCTTATCAATATTCTTTTAGAGCTGAAACCGTAAACTAATTTTCTCAAAAACATTTGAAATGAAAGTAGACAATTATTTTTAAAAGTGCACCTGCACTACAATACATGGTTGACGTATTATATATTTTTATTGTAATACACTTTCAGAGTGTTCATAGATGAAAGTCTATAACTTACCCTAACAGGTATTCGAACTCGGGCATCCTGCTGCTTGTGCAACAACTGGGCCATTGGGGCTCTCGTTGGAAATTCGAATCAACCTACAATGTATATATATATATATATATTTATATATATAAATTTCAAAATATATGTATATATATATATATCATGCTCTTATGTTAAATTAAGCTTAATTTTGCGTTCATTACAACACTTATAATATTGTTTGATGTATAAATATATGGCGTACTACGTTTCTGACAGATCAGTGTTTATTACATTTGATTACACCATTGCCTTTCACGACACGATGTACTTATTATCAGTTACCCAAAACAATACAATTAATTTAGATATGGCAATAATTGTAATTTATTGCATGTTGTTAAGCATTCAATCAGGTTAATCGTAAATCTTCGCGATTAGTATTGAAACATATGGATTAGTGGTCAAGCGTTTGGATTACGATCTTGAAGCCCTGTCCAGATTATCAAATATTATTCAACAAAACATGACGTGTCTAAATATGGTAATGATAAAATGACATCATGCCTATATATAGGCACATCATACCTATATATAGGCACATCATGCCTATATATAGGCACATCATGACTATATATAGGCATTCAACATTTTTTTGGAAAAGAAAATTTTATAGTTTGGAAGGCTTTAAGAGCAACGGTTCACTTCACAAAACATCAGGTGCACCAATCAGTGCAATGTAGGCGTAGCGGTTTATATTTTATTTTTATTTATTTAATCAACATATACCGTATTTAGAGGAGACTATGGGCCAGTGGCCCAACACAAATGTGGGATTACCCTGATACAGGTACAATAAATATGATTTCTTAAAAATAAAATAAAGATATTTTTCATAAAGACAGGAAAACAATGTAAAAATCATAAGAATCGAAGAAAATATGTTTCACCTGACTAAAAACGACTGAGAGCAGAGGACAGCAGAATCTTTGAGATACGAAGGGAGAGAAGACTGAGAACAGCAAAACTACGGGAATGTGAAAATTACACTTGTTTACAGTTTTTACACTAATTAACGTTACCATGAACTCTCGGCTTGTGAACTGTCCTTTGTGCTAGCATGTTTCCAACCTTCAATATGATGTTTAGTAATACCATGCTGCTATTCATTCCATTATTATGTTTTTAGATTGAACATCATAATTATCTCCATTAATTTTCAAAAACTACAAATGTGAGACAGCTGCTTAATTCTTCATGATAGATGTTAGCTGTTTTCTATTCGGTAGCAGATCTCCTCTGAGAAGAATAACATGCCAAAATGGAAAGGATGTGGTACTTCAAAATAATGTCAAGAGCCTGGAATAATTCTAAGATCCTGTCAAGATTATCAAATTTTCTTCGACTAAAAACTGTTGTATGCCCATTTTATAATCATGATGAGCCTAATAATTGTCAGAGCCATAGATAGAGAGAGTTTGGCCAACTTGGCGCATGGACGCCATGTCGTTACCAAACAGCACAGGCGCATGCGCGCGTATAGCTTTAATGCTTTGTTTTGGTGACAACATGGCTGGTGTAAGTCATGTGATTGCGATCCACCCAATCCCACTCTCGTATATCGAATCCCGTGAAACCGAGTTGGCCAAACTCTCTCTATCTACGGCTCTGATAATTGTCATGATGTGATGCCATCGTGGCCATATTTAGGCATGTCACATGTTTTTGTCAATTAAAGTGTGATAGTCTGCACTGGGCTTAAACCAGGGTTCTGTCACATCGACCGCAGGTGCAATCTAATCTTAGACTTAGGTGGTGCTCATTAAAACTAAAACAAGAACTGAATTGAATTTAAAACAGAGAAAAATACAATGTTTTCATTATTGTCATGTCAATTAAATCAGAAGAGGTACCGGTAACATAGCTTCAAAAAGTACTGTAGTGAATGTATTATTGTTTCCCTTGAACAACCATGAAAGATTTCTAAATATAATGCAATGTAAGGCACATCTGGCTGTCATTGACTGTTTCATTTATAGCAGCCATATATTGTAGTGCCTTAACTTGTGTTTGTGAAGAGATCTATGGGTTTTGATTTGATATACCGTACCATTAATTCTATTTAAGTTTCATCTATATTAAATGCTTAAATATGTTCTTACAGCCTAAACCATTATTAGCATATTATTTAAAAAGCAATGCGGCTTAATCGTTTATTCAGATAGCCGTGCTTTTCACGAATTATTTTTCATTTATCCACAGTCTGCTTGACGTCTTAGCTTTTCGGGAAATAAACTGAACATAACCAACTGACTCTTGTTGATATGTCACTCTAATCCAGGAACGCAATTCAAGCCGCGACAAGATGTAAAAGTCGATTCGACTGACCGAAGTCAGTCTTAGTGGTCTCTCAAGAATTAACGCATTGTGAATTTGGTTGGCAAGAAATGTGAAATATCTCTTAAGACTGGGTTTTCTACAACGTAGTGGTTAAGATTGTCAGATTGTTATTCATAAATCCATCGTTGGCATTAATTTGATTAAAGTCTTCCAGAAACCTTGAGTCAGCTGGTTCCGATCATGAGATGCATTAATATTCTTCAGATGATGTGGTGCAACGTGCTAATAAATATTGAAGACCCACTACTACGACTATCATAATTATTAATTGCTCCCTTAACCATACGATTCGCTATCTTAATTTGTTTCAATTACTTCAATCAGAATGATAATAATTCACAGTACACGCAATAAGATCGAACATTGTGGATATATTCAGATATGTTCACTTATATTATTAATATGCTATAAACTGCATGTTATGGAAGGTCTTGTCGCATTTTTAGAGTTTAAACTAAATTTTGTATCCTGTACAACACACAACTTTCCATTTAAGGCAACTCTTTCTTTTGAAATCACTACTTCTGCAATCATCAATTTCTACGTTTGTATTTGTATGTGAATGCAACCTATGGTATTTAGAACTGGGGTCATACACAACGTACGTCATGCGTTGATACATTCGGAATGGAAGTGTATGGGGACATTTATGTCTGTACGTACATTTCGCAGTATAATTTAATGTCGCAAAATGACTGCACGTTGAATTTGTGTGTAAACAGCAAGAGTAATAACGTGAAGCGATTTGGTAATTTCTTTGCTTGTGATTTCTCCACGCCTGCTCCACATGTACTTTTAACTAAATTGACCAAATCAATTTGTTATATATTTCGATTCGTTTGATCTACTGTACTTTACTCTTTGAGTGGCGTTTTGATACTGAACTTGATAATTAATAGTTGAATTGGTTCAACTCGTAGGTCACTATTTTTAACTCTCACCTTCTCCTGTTCATATTGAGTATACGGAATACCGCTTACTTAATGTGCACTAAGCATTACGTCACATCTAGTCCTAATACGTATATATCATCCATTAAGGTAAAATTGGACAATAAAAAATTATCATCGGAGCTATGGGAGTATAGTAGTTTAGTAGGATGGCAGTATAAGACATTAGACAAAGAATGTTCCAGGGTTGTTTTTCTAGATTTACAAACACACAGTCTGTCGATGTGCACATCGACACCATAAACAAAAAAAGAACTCCCTTAACACAGTAGAATTACACAATCTCAATTTAATCGTTATTGAGATTGTATAATTCTCTGTATTCATGGGCGTCGATCGGTGGGGGAAAGGGGGGACACGTCCCCCACTTTTCAAAGTAGGGGGAACATCATATCGATTGTCCCCCCCCCCATTTATCACCAATCTTCTCTAATTAAAACCCCACTTTTAAAAGTGTATGGAAAGAATAACAATTACGCATGACTCATGAATTTTGCCTGTTCACTTTTCCAAGTGTGGTATGTATTTTCTAAAACTAAGTAAAAACGCAATAGTTTATACATTTCGTACCCATCTCAGAAACACTAGATCGATTTCATGGGTGCAGTGGTTATCAGAGGCTAAATTTATTGTTAAAACAGTGTACTTAACGTTGTTAAAATTGGAAGCGTGTATACTTATTAGGTCAGTGTTTTTACAAACTCAAAAGTGCACAATTTCTACTATAAACGATTTATTCCTTTTGTATACTACGGTATTTTGACTCGTACGTATATACTAGTGTTTAATATTATCTACATACACTATAGGATTACTGCTTTTCCTAATTTCAAAAAATTATAGTTAGTCAATTGAATTTCATATAGCCATTATTAAACAATAATTATACACCCTTTGACACGGACATGTCTACCTACTTTGATTTAGTGATACCAAAAGTTTAAAAACTTCGTTGACGCAATCTCGCAATGACGTCATAATAATCAGTGGCGAATTCAAGTGGGGCCGAGCCAACCCTAAATTTTTCAAAATTATTTTTTAAAAATGGAAAAAACAAAATGAAATTAGAATTAAAATTTCGGTCAGAGAGTGCCATTACAGGAAATCAGGTGTCACAATCATAAATTTTCTTTCCTAAGCCCCAACCATGGTGGGGCTGAGGTGATCTACTTTCCCAAATTGTGCAAGTCCCTCCCTGTCCTCCACCACCCCCCCCCCCACTTCCTCCCTGTCCTCCACCACCCCCCCCCCCACTTTTCACCTCTATTTTGCTTTCCTGGGCCCGCCACTGATAATGATAAATTAAGTAAATCACCTTTATGTTTGTGAAATCAAAATGATAACTAATGTTTTGTGTCCTGATCGTAAATTAGACGGTATTATTTCCGCTTACTTACACAAAAGTGAAATTCAAAAAGGGGAGAAAAGCAAAAACCTCTTGACTGATTTTAATAGTACTGTACATGCAAAAAGACTGTTTTAAGTTTATCTTAATTGTTTTTCATGGTTCGAATTTTGAATACGTCACAAGCTAATTAGTAGATAATAAATCATTATTTTTATGAAAGTTAGTTTGCATGAAATATATAAGCGGGCATAATTATGACTAAAAGGATAATTTTAAAAACTTTCTATGATGAGTATTTCAGTGGCAGATTCAAGGGACCCAGCCGGCCCACCATCACTAATTTTTTTTCGAAATTTAAAAGTGGAAAAAATGAAAATTATATTCAAATAAGTCTGAAAGATGCCATAATCATAAATTTTCTTACATCAGCCCCAACCATGGTGGAGCTGAGTTGGTCTAAGCTCTCCATCTGTAAAAGTCCCTCTCTGGGCCCAGCTCTATTTCAAATTACTGGATCCGCCACTGGATATTTTGAAAATAGCGTATGGAAATAAATGTTGATTGCATTGCTTAAAATCAATTAAAAGGCTACAGGCGCCAGAGCTTCCGGGGGCTTTTCCCCCTGGTGCCCAACCAAGGCTTGGGCCTACGGCCCAAGGCTTTATTATTCATTCGTCCCCACCACTTCCAACCACGGATTGTCCTTGTCCGTATTACAGTGGTTTTAGTTTATAGTGTCGATGTGCACATCGACAGGCTGCGTGTATGTGAATCGAAATTGGGTTCCACAAGGGTTTGTAATAAGTCCTCTTCGTTTTACATACCAGTCTTCCATTTTGGTCTTCATGTCGACCTGATCTCGTTTTCACTGAGATGGAAGGAAGTAGCGAGCTGTTATCGATGGAAGGCGAATATCAAGGTGGCTTATGATAGGCTTGCGTTATTCCCTAGGGCTCAATTTTGGGCCCACTTCTTTTTAACGTGTCAAACCTATTTAATATGGAAAGCAATCTTTCTTTTTCACTTGGTGAAAGTATTCATGATGGATTACCATACTTTTTGAATACCTTCTTGACTCAAAATAGACCTAGACGTCAAGTATAGGTAGACCATTTTTCGAAGGATACACTGTGACATTCTCCAGGGTCCCATTAGGCCTAATTTCTTAACATGTCAAAACGCATTCAGGTTTCATGAAAAGCAACCTTTTTCACTTGCTAAATGTCTTCATGACGGAATACTTTATAAAATTTGCTTTCTTCTTCTTGACTTAAACATAGACCTAGACTGTAAACCTGGCCAATTCTCCTCGGAAGACCGTTTTTCTTGTTTCTTATTGCCCTGAAACATTTCAAAATATTGATAGTACAGTATTAGTTATTGTTGTTCAATATATCTGAATCTCTAGCCGCCAAAGTGAAGTGGGAATAACATTTGATTACACTACAATTCAATGACTGAAATCAGAGTGAGCAGAATTAATATCAACTTTTAACTGATATGTTTTTTTTTAGTAGCAGCATAAATCAGATTATATGTACCTCATTTTGAATTATTCATAAACCGATTCACTTTAAGAAAATGAAAGCAACATATTAACATGTTTTCAAATGTATTTTTTCATTAATTCAGAACATTCTCAGGTTGGGTACATCCGTCAAATTACCGTACTTTCAATTAGGAAAGTCGGTTAGAAAAAATGGCGTCAAGCAGAATGGTCGTCCAACTACGCGATAATTCATTTTGTCTTATATTTTACTCTCCAATTTACCAAATAGTGCTTTTTATGTAGGTTAGTACTACTGAATCTAAACATAGAATGAACTCGCATAAATATTAGGTACAACAATCAGTACGGATAACAAGCGTAAAATAATTACTTTCCTTTTACATTCACGACGTACGAGTGAAATTCATAGACAACCTTAATGTATCTCCTCTGCCTGATAAATTAAATATTTGTTACAACCAACAGTAAAAATGTAGTTATACACACCTTTAAAGGTATAGTATAATTCAGTTTAAATGGATCAATAACATCGTAAGTTGGCATTGATGCCAATAATACTCTGTACCAGAGACACTCTAATGGTGTGGAACGATCTCGGGATGTTCAAACTCAACAGGTATGGACGAATTTAGGCTAGAATTTAAAGTATAACTCGTGAGAGAGCGCCAATTAAAATGTGTTTGATTTATTTCTTAGTTTGTGAAGAATCTAAGTGAAGTCACTTCTACTCTCTGTGAATGATAAGGCATTAAATGCGACGAGAATAAAGATTACACACGCATTGTATATAAATCAAAGCATTGTAGGTATCTAGAGTTGAAACTGTCAACATAAAGATAAATATGAATGTTTACCCAATACGAGTTAGCTTCGCAGAAAAAAATGTCATGTAGTGTAATACTTGCATAAAGTCAATATAATGCCTCTTTATATTTTATAAATAAATATTAACCTATATAGGCCCATATTTAATATGTATTTATAGGCATGTATAATATATATATTGATAAACAAACAATTTTCTTCTGTTATCGTTTGTCTGTAAGTCGCTTACTGGTGTTGTCGATTGTAGTAGCATCCGTCAGTTCACACTTGTAAATAGTCGCCATCGAGAGACGCTTTTGTTTAGACACCTTTATGCTCGAACTAACTCTCTTCACCTTTCTGCCATTCATCTGTTTCCCAGACTTGGGAAAAATTCCCTGAAAATATTAAAAATTCCCTTATCCTTGATTCCTTTCCTACTTTTTTGCGCTCGCTTAAATCGCATGTCTTATGTTATAGCCACTCCGCTTAGTTACTTTTGCGCCGCGTAAACTGTTTGATCTTTACTGTTTTAATTATTTGATTTCTTGACGCAAGAGTTTACTTATATGTATAAATCTATATATATATATTGTTCTGTTTTGCTACTAAGGGAGTATGGAATCTTAACTTTGTTACAGTGATTTAGTTCACTTTTTGGTTCCTGCCTACTCCCCGAGTTGACTCTATGTGTTTGTTGTTGTGTTTCTGGCAATAAAGAATAAGAATAAGAACACAAACCTGCATTACATATATAATGTATATAACATATAATTATAATAATAATTATTATTATCATCGTCATCACCATCATCATCATCAATCATCATTATCACTATCACTATCATGTGTGTGGATGTTCATCGTGTGTAGGCCTATACAATAATTATTATAATGTATGCGGTAACATGTGTATTTTGTATAGCCTATTATAAAAACCCTTCATAATAGGCTGGTGAATCACTATAGTTTAATGGGTACGGCTATAAATATGTTGTGCTGAATGTGATATTCATCAAGAAGTACGACAGTGCGCTCTGGGCTAACATAAAAGTTTAAATGTATCAAAAAGTCTGAAAGTTGTTCAAATTCATACAATTTTAATTTTACTTCTTACTCTGTGATTGCCAAAAGCATCACCAACTCTGTTGTATATCAAACCAAAGAGTGATTTTGAAGATTTTGTACGAATACAAAGAAACAAACTACCACGAGAAATTGTTTTTTAAAAAGCGTATTCGTATTATTATTATCATTTAGATTTCATACAATTTCCAGATTATTACATACAAATAATGTTAGCCATAAGAAATGTTATTTTATAGCATGAGAAGTTTCCTGTATCAGTAGCAAAACGAAGATTTATTAGACGGGGGAATGTGCAGTAATCTAGGACCTATGGTCCAAGGGTGGAGGGTTGGGGTGTTCCCTAATCTCTTATAGAGTTCATAGTTCCATGCACCCTGGAAATTTTAGCCATTTTCGTCTGTAAATAATTTCACACTTGGTAGTGATTTTTTTTTTGGTTGTGCAGGAGGTCGCTCTTTCACCAAATTCTGGATCCGCCACTCTGTGTGTACTATGAAGGCGATGTAGCTACAAGCAAAACAACATCGCAACTAAAAGATGATGCAAATGGTAAGGAATCGTTAAACACAGGCAAAAAAATAAATTGTGCCTTTGGTAAAAGTCATAGTTTAACTTATAATGTCACAATTTAATGTATATAACACGATGACTTCACATTCACTGAAGCTCTTTAATACTGTCGTCAACATCATCCACTACCTCTTTTAATTTTTTCCACTGATCCACAGACAAGCTGATTCCTACAAGATAAAAAGTTGAATTTGACTACAAATTGAATATCATAATTCAAATTTTCAAGAACAACCCCCAAAGATTTATGAGTTTATCAATTTATAGAATTGTATGGCAATATTGATGTGGTAATATTGATGTTTCACTTTCTTTTAATTTGAATATACAATACAGTGATATTTAATAAAAGATATAGAAACAAGTACTGTAATATAATCTTAGTAAGACTATTAATGTAAAAACTGTAAAAACAAATAATAATAAATTATGTAAATGTAAAGCAATATTAATAACAATAGCAATAATAATACATAATAATTGAATTTTAAATAGCAATAATATTATAAAGGAGGAAATAACAATAAAAGGTAACTAGGAAACACCAAACCATATTTTACTGAAAGTATTGGGAAGGCTATCAGGTGACCAAAGCAGCAAAATAAAAAGGACAATACAGTAATTTCTTTAAGGTTTATTGTTTATGAATCTATTAATCATAAATGTATTCTTTTTGTTGCATTATTGATTTAGTTTTGATAATGGTATGCACAGTGGATGAGAAAATATAGGTCGTGATTTATGCCTCAAATTGCTCACTAGATCACAGGCCAGAAGTTTCCTTACCACTGCTAGGTCTTGATAATAGAAAGATGTAAGAAATGATGAAAATCAACCTGAGCCTGTTTGACCTAATGATAAGGATGATGCAACTTTATTAGTGAATAATTTAGTTTGTTCATGTTTACCTTTCTTTCCAGGTTTCATTTCACCACCAGCCTCATAGTACTCACGGATATCAATGAGCACTTTACCCTTAAATTCTCTGACATTAACAAACCTTGTTCTGGATAGCTGCAGAAATAACAGAAGCATGCACTATATACAATTTGTAGGATAGCAAAAGTTGTATTTCAGTATTTTTCATTACAAAAAAAAACAATATATATACAATTAACTACATATTCCTCATATAATAACTTGTTCGGACATATTTAAATACAAAATCAACGCCTACAAACAGAGCTATCGACCTGCATTTTATAAACATAAAACTAACAAAGTTTAGAGGCAGGCAAAAAAAGAGACCTAAAAACACTTTTCACACATTTAATATAATCCATAAATAATATTAACTTATCATAATACGGGGGCACAATTTGTTTACAACTTTACAAGATTGTTTTGCTTCTCTGCTTGCCTTAAAGTACACTAATAATTAATATTTAAAAAAAAAAGAATTAAACATATTGATAAATTGTAATAGACTGTACAAAACAAACTGACTATTTTCATTTACTGTATAGTTAACTTAGAAGACCAACAAGAAAATAAAGTTTCATAGCAAAAATAACCCAAAATCATTATCATCATCATAAAAATTATCACATACTTATTAAAATTCATTTCATATAATATGTTACGTCATCTGAAATCCTACACATCCCAAGGGTTACATTAAACTCATCCCCATACACTAGGATATCCAAGCTTCCGACAGGTTATCCCATTTGAACTCTTATTCAAAGTGTTGCCTAAGAGCCCCTCCCAACCAACTCTTTCTACCCACAGGCAAGCAATTTCACCAGTGCGGGCAAGAGGATTAAGACCCTATTGGACAGTCCGATCCCCATATTATTTTGCTTTTTTTTAGATGCCAGGGGCTTACCCTCCTTGGTGGCCACACCAAGGCTTTAAATTGTCAGGGCTCAGCTCCTCTTCATTGGGCAAATCCTTGTGCCACCACTGCCAAGCTATTTTCTTACTGTACTTACTTCAAACCTGTTGGGATCTTCATCTTTGCTTGAAGACTCTTTTGACTTTTTTTTGCCTTCTTTTTTAGATTTTTTGGCTACTGGCTGAAAAAGGAAATATAAATTTATACATAAAATATGTTTATTATAATAATTTTACATGTAAAACCAGGTAGGAGCACCCAAATCATGGAAATACATAGCTCCAAAATTATATTGTTAATTAGCAATTTTGAAGTTATACTGTATGTCTAATGTATATTTGGCAACAAATGATTACATTTTTCAAAATGGGTCACAATCTTATATGATTTGAATGTACTATTTTTATTTTACAATAGTGGTAGTCTTTACATAAAATGAACATTCTGAGATAATTTAGTGATAATATACACACATTGTATTAAAATAATATATATTATTATACACATTGTGTATAACAGACACTCAATTATCACAGAATGTTCATTGTACTGTATGTCAAGCACTGATAAAGACTACGGGAGTAGTCAATATATTCATTAGGATACATTATAGTGTTTCTAAAGTTAAAATTATTCATTTCCGAGTATTGTGTGGATGCATTGAATACTGGTAACATGGGATTCAATTACTTTGAATATTCCATAGTTATTTGAGCGACTATCAACACTATAGTGTACTTTTCCGCTCCTAGAGACGAAAAAAATTCTCAAATGCAATGTCAGGAAAAATTTTCTTAATCCCTCATGATCCTGCCACAGGTAAAGCGCTAGACCTCATTAAATAGAGCAACCAATTTTTCACCTCATGAAATATTCTAGGCCACTGCACTTATAAACATTCATTATTTTTATAATATTTTTTATTCCTTTTTTCTTTTTATTCATATATTTCTTTTGGCTAAATACACAATGAATAAAAAGTATCTTATACCGTATTAACATTTATAGGTTATTAATTTTTTTTAAATGAGGTAGTCCTGTATTCATTAATGAACGTTTGGGGAATAAGCTGTTAGGAGCCCATCGTAACAGCCTAGTCATTCTGTAGCACGGTGTACAGTTCTTTTCCACACCGCCTTTGAGGGCAGTACAGTATACGATGTACAAGCTGATGTCATTTTGAGTGGATGTAATTATGACAAGATAACATTTTGAATGCAGGCCAGTTTCATGTCAGTGATGGGTTCAAGGGAAGGGGGAATTTTCAAATTTTTTTTTTTTAAATACGGAAAAAAAGGAAAACATATTCAAGTCTGAGAGTGCCATTTCCAGTCACCTGTGGAAGTCCCTTTCTTGGGCCTCCTCTATTATGAATTCCTGGATCCGCCACATGATATTAAGCATATGCCAAACTATTAGCATATCAGGAACGTGTCAGAATGGTAACGAATGTTGATCCCTGAGATCATTTTAATTTTTGACTGTTTTTCCATTTATTTCAATTACTGTAATAATACTTTTATATGAAGTATAAAATTTCAAAGAATAAATAAATAATTTTTATAAATGCAGAAAAGGCTGCCGTTTGTAGGTTGAAAATGGCCACAGGCAGATATCTGATGGATATGTATGCCTTATAAGATGACATTATTATTATTCAAGTAGATAGAGGTTGTACAATGACAATTTGGACAGAAATTATGCTTCTTATTTGGTCTCAGGTTTAATCAACCACAGCAGAGAAAAATCTATGAACAATCTTCAGTAGGTCTAAATAATGAATAACTACTGTAACACTTGATATACAGTAGGCAGCATGTTGATACCATATATTTTAGAACATTTTAGAAAAAAATAATATTGTAGTAAATAAATACATATAATCCTTTAACAATCAACAATAAAAGCTTAACACCAAAATTGGGAGAAAGGAGACAATAGGAAAATATTTGAAAAACTGCGTGGCGGTGGGTGCGCTAATTGGCCAAAAATAAAATTTTATTTTTATTTGAAATCATCAACATTTTCAGTCGCCGGGTTCACTAAACAAGGTATAAAAAAAGTAATCATCTCATCTTTGGGTCATACCTAACATTTCCTGTAACTTTCATCTAGGTCTGTGCAGCTGTTTTTTGCAATATTTTAAACACAACAAACTCGCATGAAAATATCAAAACATGACACATACACACATACACAAAAACATATCTCCTGGCTGAGATAATAAATTGTAAAATAGTTATTCAAAAATTATTGATTATGTAACTGCTACACTACATCTCACATCCAGCCATGGACTACATACAACGATAATGCATTTCTTGTCATCTCAATGAAATAATTTACAAAAACGTTTCACTATGAAAGTCCTCAAATTTACTGATTGTAATTAAAAGGTACAGTTTTATGGACACAATTGGAATAGTACCAATATTAAAACAACTGTTATTTGGTGTGGAAAAGTGATTCCCGTTGCAAATTTACAGTTGTAAGCCAGGACAAAAAATATATAGAGTTAAAGCAAATTTAATTTTCTAAAAAATGTTGAAGCTTATCTGGCATACAGTACGTGGCAGTGAGTAATATGTATTATGCAAATAAACGCTTTGCTTTGAATACACGCTCGAGGGCCAAATTGAGTGTCATAAAAATTATTGAAAGGAATATCACTCTTGGTGAATTCTATCATGAAGTTCTATTCATAATTTAATGACTACTAACCTAGAACTTGTAGAAGCCTTCATCATCTCACACACTTCAATTGCAGAATGATTTTTTATTCAATTTTTTGCAGTCTTTTTTTGCAAGGATCGTATGATTCATCTAGGGCCTACAGTATGATCCTTTCACTGTGCTGTAAATATCAGGAACATGCAAACCAATCACATAGACCTGCCAAGGGTCTCACACTGGCTTACTTCAGATTTCTTCTGGATTTGCTTGAGATAGGGCATTTTTTTAAAATTATGCACAAGGTCACAAACCTTAAGGAAAATACAGTCAAGCGTCAATATAACATAAACCTTACAGTGAATACATTGATACAAAGTGTCACTTTGATATCCCATTTAGTTTTCTTCAGATTCTGCTGAGGCGGCGTCAAACACTGTGATGATCGCTACGGGATCGCTAGCGCCATTACTTATTTTTACATGTTGTATGCTTGTTTTGAGAAAATAGCACATTAAAAAAATATAATTTGAAGAAATTCTGAAATGCGTGAGAATAAATAGGTTTTGCGTGAGGGCATGAGGTCAAAGTTAAATGCGTGGGACTGCCACAGGATGCGTGAGACTTGACAGGTCTGACTACAGTACACATTAAACCCAATCCAATCTATATTATTTAATTTTCTGTGAGTAACTTTTGCTTTTTTGAATGATTTATGTTCCGTAATGTGTAGTTTATGTAAGGTTTCTCACAATTATGATGAAAAAGATTATGTATTTGTTGATTTCTGCTTCGTGAATCAATATACTACTACTGAGAATATATTGAAATGCAATGGGAAGTAATGATTTTAATTCAAAAATGACATTATTAGATGTTGCTTAAAGTGATATGAATTTTTAAAATGTGTTAAACGGCCATTTGGAATATACTAACTGTCTTTAGAGTGACAAACAAATGGTTTTTATTGCTGGTTATGAGTTGATATTATTAAATGGTTTATCAATGTCACTGCATTTTCAATTTAATTGTGTTTTTAAAGAAAGTTTATTTACTTAATATTGTATTTGTTTTTTTCATCTTCATACAGTTTCTGTATGTGCAGAACTGTACATGTATTTCTCCATTTAACAAAAAGACAAGGATGTTTATTTGTGTACATTACCCATTTTAATAGCAAAAAATAAATGCTACAGTACCTAGAAGGAACACTCTCTATAAAAAGCTGCTTTAACAGTACCACCCCAAGGCATTATTTAAATTAATATGATACTCTACTATCGGCTGACAGATATGTATTGGCATCTGTATTCAAATACTCAAGTGATAACAGTTCTAAAACTATTAATTTATTAATTATCTGACATGTCTATAGGCAGGCCTCCTTATAATGTAGGTCTACAAACAAGTCATTATTTACAGCAATACTGTATACATGCTCACCATATGTAGCAAAGACAAGCCAAACCAGTCACTCATCGCAAAAAATTATTTTTATTAATTAATACAGGGTTACACAGTAAAATGGAAATATAAAATGGTAAAAGAATCACTTAAATCTGACATTTTGGTATGAAGTTACAAGAGTTTAAAACATACTATACAGCTGTTTAAAGAACAATATTTGAGAAATGAGTCTGCAAAGTCTATGATTTTGGGCATTTCTCTGGCAGACCCCATCAGTAAGTCATTCAAAATTGCAGTTAACATTAAAAATGGGGAAAATAACAGCATACTGTAGCATGACATATAGATATATAAAGGTTAGTTTAGTGTAATAAAATAGATTTCAAAGATTTTGACATTGCAGCATGTTTTGGCTATTATCTCTACTATTTCTTCATTTAACAATGAAGATATTTACATTAATAATAGTAATTTACATTTTCCTCTTAATGATAATAACAATAATATCAGGGCCATCGGAAGCGCACCGGCCGAACCGGCTATGGCCAGACCACTTTTTCTCAATTCCATTACTTTCTGAAATAAATATATAATAATAATTATGAATTATATGAATGTACGCATCGCTTTTTCAATCATGGTACGATGGACCTGAGATAGAGGGCACAGTATCTTGCCCACTTCCACTAACTTTCAATCTTGTATCTGTCCCTGCAAGGGGTTGGAATAGGGATAGTTGCTTTGTAGCACATTTTCAAAATTTACAGGTATGAATTTATACACCAACTTTACCCCTTGAGGGGGCAGGAGGATTGCCAGATGAGATTTTTGGGCATCCACAATTTATACTTTTAGACCACAATATTAGGGAATGGCAATTGCAACTTGATTGGATTTAAAGATTAGTTTAGTCTCACGACCTTGTCATGGCATCAGACGAAAGATGATGGGGGATGTCCAGGTTTGTAAAGGGGTGTGGTGCTCAAAAAAATTAACCATTACAGTGCGATGAAAAGCAACGATAAATAGATTAAATCCAAACATTTTTATTGAAATAAGGATCACCCTAATGTTGAAATAAGGATCACCCTAATGTTAGTACTCTATTATTTATTTATAGAGAGAACATTACTATGAGAACAAACAACTTTTTGTTCAGTCCCTGGAGGTCAATCGTAGGATCGTCTGCTTTCTGACAGAATTAGGCATACTAGGGCTATTATAAGACTAAAAATAGCATAGCGACCTAAATTAGACTCTACCAAATCAAAACTGCTGATTTTTCCAGGGGCTTTTATCCCTGCACCCTGACCGGGTTAATTTTTTTTCGGTTTGATTTTAGATTAAACTCACTTCACTTTAATCTGCATTAGTTTCTCTCAAACATGCCAACACCTATATCAACATCATTACCGTTCATCATCATCATCAACGTCATCACCATCGACATCATCATCATTATTGTTATCGTAGTCATTATCACCTTCATCATAACCGTCATTGTTATCATCATCCCCTCATCATAATTATGATCATCATTAATTCACATTTTTTGCTGGGCATCAAGGTAAACAAGGTTTAAAGATGTATTGTCTCTTAAAAATGACAAAAAATCATAAAAATAATTTTGAAATTAACTTGTTCATTTTTGCAGTAGCATACATATTTTTAACTTGAGCAAAGATGTTAATGAATTTTAAAAATGTGTACTCTGATTTTTAAACTGGATAATTATAATAAAAATAATAAAACACTTCCATTGACTGGAAGTGTTTCTATCATTTTTCTTTGTAAATGGCGGGTAAACTTTTTTAAGATACACTTATGTTTATGTTCAAGTTGATAATTTTTATTTCATAGCTGAATACCCTCCACATCGTGTAAATACAATTACAGTATGTTATAGTCATTTTTGGTTTATGTATTATATATGTATTCATGTTTCTTGCTCTTCTGGAGGAATAAGCAACTCAATTTATCTACTTATGGCAATGATAAGAAATTGAATTTTTAACAATATTATTTTCTACAGCTTTACCAGCTGCTATTTCATGGCATCCAGAGGTTCCATATTTCCAACATAGACTGTCATCCATGCTAACTTTATATATTGTGGCTGCCCCTTGAGGGGGAGGGATAGCGGCTCTATGTTGCCAGCATCTATTTCCGGACATCCATAGGTGCCAAACAAGTTGTTTACCAACCATGGTGGGGCAAGAGTTGATATGATAATTATGCTCTCAGACCTCAACTAACTTCAAAATCTTGTAGCTGTGAATAGAGATAGCGGGTCTCCACTCTTCATTTACTACCAAATTTGTCAAGTCCTCATACCACCCCAGAACAAGTCTTCAAACCGTAGGCCCAGTGTACGCATTTGGCTCACATGCACTTTAAAGAACCAGTACATACTTCAAGAAGAGTAGGGGGATACCCCGGTGTACTGGTCCATTAAGTCCCCTGGTGTTAAATGGATATGCCACGTAGGACAATGATTAAGTTCACTTATTGGCATATCCTTGGTGCTCGTGCCTAAAGAAATGAAATGAAATCATAAACAACTTCTTATTAAACTGGAGGAACAAGGCATCAGTGGCAATGAACTGTCTTGGTTTACTTCAATCCTACTTATGAGATAGCACAAGCAGTTAAAATTGGAAGTAGCCTTTCTCATTTTAAGTCAATTACTATACACCTAGGTGTACCACAGGGCTCAATTTATTCATCATTTATGTAAATAGCCTCCCACAATGTGTAACTTGTAAAACTGTCATGTATGAAGATGATACTACATTGCTTTTTCGTTCACATGATTCTGTTTCTCTCCAAAAAGATTTAGATACTAACTTATATAATATCACAAAAAATGAGTTTACAACAATAAGTTAAAAACTTTAAATATTAATAATAAAACTAAGTCTATGCTTTTTGGTATGCCTATGAAACTTGATAGATTTGGCAATGTCAGATTAATGTATGATAACCATATTATTTAAAAAGTAGATCAATTCAAATATCTTGGTATTGTTTCTGACAGCCGTTTGAATTGGAATCATCATATTAAGTATCTTTCTTCAAACAAATGTTGTGGTATTATTCACCATGTTAAAGTTTACTTATCAAATTCTGCTCTCAAAATGCTTGATGAGGGCACTATTGATGCCTCATTTCGATTATTGTAGTCAAATTTGTTTAAACTGTAATAACACTCTTAAGTCAAAGACGCAAAAGCAGCAAATTCGATTTGCAAGAATTAATTATCAGCCGATATTAGAACTCCAGTGGATGATATGATTTTTACTCTTCATTGACTTAAACTAAATGATCAATGGACAAACCAGATTTTAATGACAGTGTTTAAATGTTTAAATGGTAATGCCCCTGAATATCTATCTTCTAAATTCACTTTCACCATCTCTGTTCATTCTTACACTACTAGGAATGAAATATCTAATACTCTAGTTGTTCCACATGCAAATTCAAACTGTGATGAGCGTACATTTCATACCAGAGCTGCTCATCTTTGGAACAATCTTTCTCACAACAATTTTGATTCTCTGTCTATTAATAATATGTTTAAAAAAAGAGGCCTTTATCTGTATTCAGTAATAACTGTAACTTGTGTTTTTTATTTTGCTTTGGTAGTTTTCATTTGTCTGCTTTCATTTCAGTTTTACACTATCTTATCATTGTTTTTGATTTACTTTTTTAGTTACTTTTGAATTTCATGATTGTAAAACATTTTTTGTTATATTTACTATATGTACCAGGGCTTCCTTGGAAAGCAGTGCTAGTAACTGAATGGATATCCCCTGGTTAAAGAAAGCTTAAATAATAATAAATAATAATAATCTCTGAAACAGGACTTGCGAAGAGTGACTGGTTTGGCATGTCTTTACCACATATGTAAACTCAAGGTCTAAAATGCTGATGCTGCCACAGACTGTAGCAAAATATAGTTAGTATGATTTTAAATTCCAATATTCTATGTAGAATGTACTTTTCTACACTACTATTATACAGAAGGGAAAATACAGTGTTCCATTGTACTGGTCAGCCTAACATTAACAGCGCCTGGCGGTATCATTACTCCTGACATTCTAAGGTAACAACACTGATGCACTAGACATCTCTGCTTGCTAATGAAATAGCCTACAGGCTAGAGTATGGTAGTTAACATAATACTTTTTGTTCCAAGGCATGAACTTAACCTTATTTCTTAGACAGTTACTGTATTACTCTAATAATAATAATAATAATAATGCAGTAGTTATTATATATAATTTAACATAACTGGCGGCCTAAAAACAGTATCATTTTACTATAAATTTGATTATGTATATATGTACTGTATCCATCATTGAATTTGTTTAGAAGATTAAAGAGCTCTACGAATGGGAAGGCAAAAGAATAAAGTCCTGCAATATGCGGCACTATATAAATTAGGGGCGGCGCTAGCGGGGGTCCTGGGGGGAAAACCCCACCAGGGACCTCTGCACTCCCCCCTTTGGACCCCAGTTCTTCCCCGACACTGGCTAGTAACTCCGAAGGGGATTAGAACCCCCGAAAGGTGGACTAGTACCCCCGGCATACATTTTAAATAAAGAATCCCATAATTAACACTAAATTTTATT
This sequence comes from Anneissia japonica, assembly GCF_011630105.1. Classification (NCBI taxonomy): domain Eukaryota; kingdom Metazoa; phylum Echinodermata; class Crinoidea; order Comatulida; family Comatulidae; genus Anneissia; species Anneissia japonica. The sequence goes on along the minus strand of NW_022755335.1, from coordinate 249,986 downwards.
ATCTTTTAATCTAAAAAATTCCCTGACAAATTGAATTTTTCACTGACCGGGGAGGGGGATTGGACCCCTCGTCAGGGAATTCCTGGCACCGCCCCTGATATACTGTACAAACTCACATAAGTTATGAAATCATTCCAAGATTTTTATCTGTCTGCACCGACCAAAGAGTTAGTGACAGTGACTGTATTCTCTCTTGAATACTTAGAAAATTGTTTATTTCTTTGACGAATGTTAAATATTATAAACAAGTTCTTATAACACAATACAAATTACAAAATAGCCTAGGCCTAGTTATACATTGTATCCGTACAGTACTGCTGATGTGTAGTTAATGTGTAGGCCTACTGCAGGAGCACAAATCAGCATATGCACAAAATATAAATACGCACACTGTATACTGATCATATCACTATAGCAACCGATGACTGGTACAACAAAGTTGGTTATAAAAACTAACATTAACAGATGGCAATTGACTTGTAAAGCAATTAGTAGAGCATGCATCGTACACTAGCAGAAAATTCTTATACTTAGGTTAGATTTAATGCATTCTAAATTTTCCTTCAGGCCTTGCAGGCACTCATGAAATTTTTTCGAGAATTAAATCTAACCTAAGTATAATAATTTTCCTATAGTGTACTATGCGGAGCTCTACTAATTGCTTATTAGTGTCAATAAATTAAAATTTGATAAGAATTAGTACAGTGTAGTTCTTTAATGAATTCATTTATATGTACAGAAAGTAATACAACTTGTATCCAGGGCGATTTACATACAAGGTGCAGTATTAAAAATGACCAGACAGCATAATCACAAATGACTCCATTTGTCGTTCCATCTTACCAAGTGCAAAACCATTCAGACATCAGGTATCAAAGAATTTGCAATTGCCACCAATTACAAAAATGTAGTTCAAATCCAATTTGTGAAAGAAAATTGATTAAAGTTGGTTGTATTCATATTTTTGCTTCATTAAATTACATTTAATTAATTGTATTGATTCATTTTGTATCATTCTATATTAACATAAATTACCATGGCTGTACAGTATCAAATTCTTTGCTGAGTAGGTTTGCATTACCATGGTATTACTGTTATTGTAGCAAAAGTTGAAAGAGGGCGACAAACAAATGTATGAATCATCACCTTGGAGAAATCCACCAAAAAACCTATGATTATTATTACAGTCTTCTGATGAAGTCCAATGTGTAGATGAAAGCTAAAGTTAGTCTTTAGGGTGCTGTGATTAGTCATTTTTTATATTGTTATTGTGCTATACACCAATTCATCTGGTCTATTTTAAGACACCTTATTGTTTGCAATTTTTTTTTTCACATCTGTTGAATAACTCTACAACCAAAAACATTGGTTTCATGCACACTTATTTTCTTCTTTTTTTTTCATTTTGGCATTTTGTTTATCCTAAGCCTGGGCTAACTCACTACATCATTTCTTATATCGTTATTGTGCTATACACCATTTTACCTGGTCTATTTTAAAACACCTTATTGCTCGCAATTTCTTTTTTTAGACACTTATCTTCTTTTGAGTAATTCTACAACCAAAAACACTTGTTTTATGCACCTCTATTTTTTTTTTTTTTTTTTTCATTTTGGCATTTTGTTTAGCCTAAGCCTAGACTAACTCACTATAACAAGAAGGTCGTTCACCGTTCACAGCACAGATAAACACTGTAACTACATAAAGCGAAATGCCTAGGTGGTAGTTTTAATTTCAAATTTAGCAAAAATTGTGTATAGCATTGCAGACTAACGCAACTTCTACACCTTTTATTCATGATTATTATTAATACTCACCACCCTCTGTCTAGTTTGATGCCTGAGTCTAATCTCAAGACTGGATTTTTTGTGCAACAGCCTTCTATGTCAAATACCCAAGCCCTAAATCACTAAGCAACATGTAAATAAGGGTGACACTGACAGGCAAGGCTATGTGCCACATAGCCCAGTACACCAGAGAAACCGGGAGCCCGGGGACCAGTGGCCTGCTACGACTACAACTGTCACACTGGCTCTTCTTAAGCATTTTCATCTGCTGTAAGTAAGACAGTGGTGGCTTCAGGAATTTGCTAATGAGGGGTCCGAAATCTGTATATATATTTAATGTGTGTATACATTAAACGTATATAATACATATTTAATTTATTTAAAGAGGGACCCACTATTGAAAGCTTTGGTTGTTGTGGTTATTCCTTTTCCATCAATTTGTAATTTGTAATTAAAAAAAAAATAAAAAAAACAGAAGATGTGGGAATAAACTGATTGATTGATGATTTATGTCCGACAGCAGGGTCCAAGCCAAGGGGCTGACTAGATCCTTGTTCAGGGTCCTGGAATAAAAAAAACCTGGTAGGATTTTATGTGGAGAGTTTTTATGTCTTAGTATGGCACAAGATTGTGGCGGCACCAGCATCTGAAATCTGGGGGGGGGGGGGCGCAAGGTAAAATTTTAGCGGGGAAATATACAGGGGTGGCACCAGGATTTTCCCTACGAGAGCAAAGTTAGATAGGAGCACATCTGTGTGACGGCACTTGTCAAAATCCCAAATAGGAAATATATTAGACCAATAAAGAATGAATGAATGACATTGCTAGGATTAACTAGGCTGTATCCGTGGTGCGTGCATATGGTCACAAATTCAAGATAGGCCAACATGCGTAAATCTGGAAAAAATGTCATTTTATTACTGTAAATTTAGCATAACTCTGTAAATATTCAACCAATTTTTCTCCTCTAACTGCATGTGTAGATAGATTAGATAGACACCCTGTAGCTGCATAAACTCTGATCCGATGTATTCGTTTCATACTTTGAAAAAGCCAAGTCGGCCAATCAGCGCGTTGGTATTTCCATCACTTTAGAAGTAGACATCCACAGCGCGAAAAAGAAACAAGGAGGAATGCTCTGTGGTGACCGGAGACAAGACAAGACAACAAACCGTGACGGCTTGGCCTAATCAGCTTGGCCTAGCCTAATTGGGCTTGGTCTACCTTTAGCAAATGGTTTATATTTATTCAAATCTATCGAATGTTACATTAAACTAAAGCTAAATCATATTTACTTGTTTATCTAATTATTTGTTTGATAAAAAAAACATTATTATTGATTGAATGTACGTTTTCGTACCAATAATTGGTGGGGATTCCTAACAATGTTCGTGGCCCGCCCATCGGCTCAGTGCCATGCCCACTGGCTTCCACTTTGGACGGCCTATTTTGTTTTTCTGGCGAAACCCCTGCATGGCATCACTGATGACTATTGTGTTGTTCCAACAACAAACCCAGTATGATCCAGTTATAATGTCCAGCAAACACAAACTTAAAATTAAACACAACGCCTGGAATATTCGCATGCTGGTACAGTGATGTGATGTTTCCAAACAGCTGGTCCAACTAGATGTCAAAGTGTTTCTCAGCATAAAATTAGCACATGATACTAGTCAATACTCATTAAAAATATTCACTATTGAGTATTATCACTACATGTACATACTCTCTAGTATAGTTGTTGAATAAACAATTACAAATATTAACTCATGAGCTCTGTATAGGCCCATTGTTGTTTGTAATCAATTGTACAAAATGCCAGTTCAAAAATTACGTTCCTGTTTATGAATGGACAATAAAGAATTATTATATGACTATGACAAACTTCAATCTCCTTATTTTACTTTTGTTATTTTTATTTTTAATTTCACATCCAACTCGCAATTACACTTGCCACTTAAGAGGATGGAATGCTTTATAAACCTATTATTATAGGCCTTTTTCACGAATCGGTAGACATCTTGAAGTGATGACCAACATTACCAATCAGCAGTGCGTAACCAACAGATATAAGATAAGCTTTTGGGCTGATTTTCTGACATCCATAACGGGGCGTCGTATCCAAAAAAATTTTCCAGCAAAATGTTCTTAATAGACTAGTCTACACCACTATATGATTGAAAAAAAAAATTGAAAAATGTTTTTGACCTCTGAAATCAAGATGGAAAAAGAAAAGCCTATCTAAATAGTGTATTAATAGGTATATGCATTACATTACAGTGCAGTAGTACTAGTAATACTCTGGACTAGCATTGTTTTAATTACCATATGACAGTTTCTTGTGTTAAAAACATGATTTACTATACTATACTTCTTTATAAAACGTAACTTGTACTTCATAATAAGAGAAATCTGTATATTATCGGTACAGTGCCTGGAACAGTAATTAACACGAAAGTGCTATGCTACTACTGCAATGTAATCCTTTATTTTATGTGGCCTTACCCCACCCTGCCACAACCTAAATCTATTGTCTGTAGGGCCTACACTGACACTACCTTAGTAGTACAGCTGGACAATACTAGTCCTTCTAGGATAAGGCTAGGCCTACTCTATTCGTGCTAGCTGGTCCGTCGTCTAGGTCTACACTCGGCCGGATCGGATTCCCTTTTTTAGACCTAGCTAGGCCCTAACCTAAGCCTATATCACATTATAGGCCTAACCTAGTTGACATTTTCTGTGAATAAATATAATTACCTTTTCAGTATCAGAGTCGTCTGACGATTCTAGGAACTCCTTAGATTTCGGCATTTTTATTAAAAAGCCTAGAGTAGATCTGACTATAAATTACTAAAAGCTTCGTTTCTTGTAAAACCACGCTTTTGTTTGTGTTTGTGTGTGACAAATTTTGTTTTCGTAATTGCGCCCTCTAAAGTTTACATCTATGGAAAGCAAAAGGACATCTGCATAAAATGCCGTTTATTTCCTTCGGTTCGATGGTGCAGAGTTTACTTTTACTACAGATTAATTGGTTCATAATTACCATAATGGTAAATTGAGAGAATATAGTAAATATAAATCAAAATAGGGAAATAAATGTGGATGGAGGATAATTAAGTCATTAACCCAGAGAAGTTTATGTTAAATAAATGAATGGATTTTGCGACCTCCGATATATGCGTGAGCTTCTTGGATCTTTTAATTTTTTTTTCAGATCATGCCAAATGAATTTTATAAATGAATTATAAAAAGAAGTTGCCTTCAGACCAGGCAAATTCAGTGGTGTATTTAGAAGTCTTGAAGGGGGGTGCTCATGGGAGGCACGAAGGTGAATTGAAGGGGTGCTCAATGATCTGTTGAGGAGCTCTAACTCGCAAAATAAGGTGATTTTAGGTGATGTTTAACTACTTGACCATGATTTATGTGGGGGAGCGACTGGGGGGCACGAGTAATTTTTGGAGGGGCGTGCGCACCCCTAGATACGCCACTGGGCAACTTGAAGGAAGTTTTGTTCTACACTCATAATGGGAACAACCTTTGCTATTATATAAACAGTAGTGGGCGGAAGCGGAATGGTTTAGATTGCTCGCGATCATTGTACAGTAGTTTTTTTCTTTGCTACTGTAATTGCTTATTAATTATTTATATAACTGTTTTTTCAAATAATTTGTCCTCCCGGCCCCAATGTGTATGTACTACTCTGTCTTTTTTTAAAATAAAGACTCTAATTATACAGTTTATTTTTCATTGTTTATGGTCACCAGCAGTTTTGGCAATTCATACTTTTATAAAATCTGAATATCGGATATTAAAGTAAAAAAGTAATTAATATATTAATAATCATATCTAATTTTAGTAGCACGTATTTGCTATTAATCTAACTAAACGTTAAGCCCTGTCAAGACTATCATCAATTTGTATTTGACATGCCTAAATATGGTCATGATGACATCACATCACCATAATAGGCACATTATGACTATATATGTTTTTGGTCGAAGAAAATTCGAGTGTGGTCAGAACTTAAGAACACTAAATAATAAGTAAGCATTGGTACCATTGCAATGTTGGCCTTCCATATTGAGTTGATCACCAGCAGTCGGGCCAAAGTGTCGACGTCGCTCAAACCAAAGAAATTAAAATTTAAGTTCTTTGGTTTGGCTATTTAATAGCAGAAGAATGAGCTGTTCAAGGTATATTTGGTATACCAAAACGGACTTCGGTCATGTTCCAACTCCAGGGAGACACCATCAACCAAACCGCCTTAAAAAAATGGTTCGTGTGGGAATCGAACACACAACCACCA
>NW_022755335.1:240993-243546 GCF_011630105.1 Anneissia japonica | reverse complement strand
TAGCCACCATCAACTAAACTGCCTTTAAAAAAAAAAAAAAAAAAAAAAATTAAATTTGCTCGTGTGGGAATCGAACCCACGACCTTAAAAAAAATTAAAAATAAATAAAAAAATTTATAAAAAAAAAAACTTGCCCCGTGTGGGAATCGAACCCACGATCGCCGAGTTTACTACTCCTGATCCAGCATGACTAAACGCAGGGAGGTAAACCGCGGTCCCTAAGCCATAAATGCGATAAACCTAGTACCACACCAAGTACCAGTTAGTCAACTCTAATATTACTAGAAAAAAATCTTCGTATATATACACTGCAGGTTAATATTACGCATGGTCATGGTGTCAAAAAAAAATGGGCCGTGGGCCAAGAGGGTTTATTTTTTGTCTAAAAATGTATAATTAAATTTATAATCGATTAATGATGGTTACCATCTCCATAACTTACACACTTTTTTTTAAATAGACAAAAATGTTGGAAAAATTCATTATGCAAATTAGAAAAAAACAGACCAATCATGTTACGGGATTGAATGTATTGTACTCGTTGATGACGTAGCAAACTGCGAAATAACAACAAACAACAACCTTTCATGTCCCAGCCTGGGAACCAGTCAATTCGAGCGGATGCCACTTCGAGCGACGGCCAATTCGAGCGAATTCGAGCGGATGCTAGTTCGAGCGGAAGAAGATCCACTTGTGCGAACAACAACCTGTGTGGGTTATATACGAATTACTTTAAAATTTCTATTTTTGAGCTAACAATTTGCTCAAGCTTTGCCTGGGAGGCAGGGGAAAGTCCCAGTCGGTTCCGGGGAAGACGCCTATAGCCTTATATATAGCAAGTCGTATTTAATGGATTTTTAGGTTAACAAATAATAAAGTTCTGAATGTATATGGTAAGTGAATCCTATTGGGAATAGGAATTTCCTTTATAGCCTGCCATCTCTATCTTGGAGTAAATAAATAAATAAACAAACAAACATACCCACATTCATAAAAATAATGATATATCTTAATTTATAGTAACTTAGTCAATGTTATCCTTTCCACAAGTTAAAAAAAACAGTGGGTTTTGAACTTTAGAAGAAAATTGGTATGATGTCATTATTACTGTACTGTTGATACTTGTCACAGGGGTGGATCCAAAGGGGGAGGGGCACACAATAGTTCCAGAATAGATAAATGAGTAGCACATATCATTAATATGCATTGACATTTTTTAAATAGTGGCAAAACCGCCCTGTCTCACACTACTACACCATTCAGTTGTGCACCTTCTGACACACCACATACGTAAAAATAATTTAAATTCCTATGGTGATTAACAATTACACAATTAAAGTTGCTCCCATTTACAAATATAGGCCTAAATCGTAAATCTACAAATACAATTACAAAATTATATAATTCAATTACAAATATAGTTTGCTTTTTTAAAATACAAAACCCCAATCAGTGGCGGATCTGGGTGGGGGTGGTGAATAGGGTGGCTAGCCACCCCCTTTGTTTACCGTGAACAAAAAATAATGGTTACTCGTCTTGTGTGTGCGCTTCTCGTGCACTCTTGTAAAACATGCACTTTCTTTTTTAAGCATTTCAATTTGTTGCTTGAAGTTTTCTCAGGGCATTGCCGATTTAATCACCAAATCGAGGGACTTTATCTTCGCATCGTTAAAAGCTATATTAACTATTAGCACATTAGTGGCGGATCCGGGGGTGGGGGTTCAAGGGGTTCGGACGAACACCATTCTGTGAAGAAACGTAACAAAATACTATAGGTCCTGGCTTACAAAATTCATGCTAACTAGACGCGGATCCAGACCTTCGCCCACTTCGCCCAGGTCAGGGTGAGAATTCAAAGTAAAATGTTGACCATTTTTTCCAACAATCATACTTACTTTCCTTGACACTTATTTTGAACATTACCATTAGGAAAATGTTTAAATCCACACTATCCTACACATTACACTAGGGCCTACACACTGATTGGACTGTAGGCCCTACCAGAGAGAGAGAGGTATATTTCATTTCAATACATTATGGTCTTCCACTTCTATAGCGATTGATACAGTGCATAGTATCAAACAGTGCAGTCAGTGCACAGCCACCGGGGCCCGGGGCTATTGGGGGCTCGTTCAATAGGTCTAATGATCTAAAAATATAACTTTAAAAAAATCCCATTTAAACTTTAAAAGGACCCTTCAATAATAATAGGTTTTAGATGCTATATATTATTGATTATATTCTTTACAATTTACCTATTACCTATTTGTCAAACGCTGCAAGTAAAAAACAAAAATAAAACAAGCCCTTACGTATACGATGCACTACTTTTTGGAAATCACATTTCTAAAGCAATAAAATATCGACACGCACATTTATGTTTGTGGTATTAAAGTTGGTTGAACTATTATTGTCTACGTTTTTTAACACTTCAGATCATCATAACATCATGAATACATTTTAGATTCAATTCACTGCAAGTAGGTCGATGACTGTTCTATTATTGAATGGTAAATGTTATTTTCGTGACGATAGACAATACCTGGATTTGCG
>NW_022755335.1:222971-240926 GCF_011630105.1 Anneissia japonica | reverse complement strand
TACTCAGTGCGTGATTCAATATACATTTTTAAATCACATTTCTAAAGCAATAAAATATCGTTACGCACATTTGTATTTGTGGTATCACTGTGTCCCACTATAGCCAATTTGGCAACCACTGGACACAATGCTATTACTAGCCAAATATAAATAGTCCCTCCCTAATCAATAAAAACAAAAGCGCAATAACGAATTGTTCTGATTAAAAAAAATTTTTTTAAAAACTGCCCTCCCTCATCGTTTTTTTTTTAAAGAGTGATAATCTAATAATTTTTTCTATGTGCTCTTAGCAGCCATTGAACACAATGAAAAAGAAAAGGATTAACTTAGAAAATATTAAAGAAGACAGTTGTACTTCATCAATGTGTCCTACTATAGCCAATTTGGCAACCATTGGACACAATGAAAAAGAATAGGATTTTTATGTCCCACTATAGTAAAATTAAGGGCACATAGGAAAAATTATTAGATCACTATATTTTTTAATCAGAACAACTGCTTCTTTTAATAGATGAGGGAGGGACTTTTATTTATTTGGCAAGAATATTGTAAATATTGTATAAAAACAGCTTTAATTTTTATTGTTTTTTAAAGAAAACGTATTTCCAATAACAAAATTACATTGTTTTTTATGCTGTTGAAAAAATGATGCGGCCAAGAAAAAGAAACATTTTTTTTAAATTTCCGCATCAATATTTCCCAATTTTGTTGACGTGGGCTGGTGTGATGATCTAATAATTGTTTTTGTATAGGTATAATTATGATCTGTTCATTGTGCGTTCGATTTTGATAATGATAGGAATGATAGGAGCACTGTATGATTAATGTGCGCCAAAATAAACAGATGATTAACATAAAAAGTATGATGCCGTTTATTTGTACAATACTGCTATTGTTTCTAAAATTTGGTGGAGTAATGTAGTTCATGTGGTTATCATTGGAAAATTATTGATCTATTAGTAAATTCTATAATCGGGTTGTTATGCGCATATAGACATATTTTTTACATTTTTCATTTTATTTCTTTATTCATGTTCTTTGCAATTCATGACAAAGTAAACTCAACCATATTCAAAAACAGAGCGACGAAAAGAAGCCTGATTGATTTGCAAGGTACTACATGGCTCAACTATTTTTTACTTAGGGGTTAATTGTTAAAAATCGCACACAAATCATACAACGTCACTGACAACGCCGGGGACGGCAACTCGATTTTGCGATTAATTTTCCGAATAAAGTTATACTAAATAACTTCTAATGATAACCTATTGTCTTCAGTTGTCTTTGTTGGTCATTCAACTGTCGTTTTATCTATTTTCGGTGATATTTTCGTCGGAAGGTATCAAGATGATAAACAAGTTTCATTAGACTAAATTCTTGCTTATGCCACTGCGGTGGGATATTTGATGAATTATGGCGAATTTTGATTACTTATTTGATAGGCATCGAGCTACTATAATATGACTTCATGTAGGCTATGTTTTCTAATGTCGAATCAGCTTCCAAAACCAAAACATTTTGAATAAAACAAGAAACAAAGAGTTTGCAATGTAACCATCTCATTTCCTTACAAACTCTTTCTTTAAAGTGAAATTCTACATTATGGAAATTTTGCACGAAATCTGTGAACCACGATGTCAAAGTCGAGGTTGCTCCCCATCGCGATGTATTCCAAGCATCATGAGGCTATCCAAACGAGCCTTTGTCATAACAGAACGCAAAATATTTTAAATTAGTGTCATTGAACTATTATTATTATTATTAATTTTTTTAAAATTATTATTATTATTATTATTACTATTGTTATTATTATTATTATTATTATTATTATTATTATTATTATTATTATTATTATTATTATTATTATTATTATTATTATTATTATTGGCGCCACCACTGTATTCAATAATCTGCTGTATACCTTGCTTTGCCATTTTTGATAGGTGAATAGGACCTAATTGAAACTTTAGAGCACTGATGAATATTTATTACTTCGTAAATTGCATAACGAATTATTTATAAACCATGCTTCCTACGATGTCATTATTTAGATATAATGGCACTCGACTTCAACGGTTATTTAGGCCTATATGTAATTGGAAGTAAAAATATTATTTAGATATAATGATCTTGACACGGTAACACGTGTGCATTACATATAATGAGTTTGAAGTCCAAGCATTATGGTTTTGCGACAGCTATTATTTATATATAATGAAATGTAAAAGCAGTTGTTTATAAATAATGAGTTTGAAGTCAATTCGTTATTTATATATAATGAAATCAGTGAACTTATTATATATAAATAATTGTAAGTTACTTTTCATTATTTATATATAATGATTTGTCACATTTTCATTATTTATATATAATGGAATCAGTGAACTTATTATATATAAATAAGTTATTTTTCATTATTTATATATAATGATGTGTTTTCCCTTCCTTATCTATATATAATGAAGTCAGTAACGAACCTGCGCAGCGCCTTTCAGAGCCGTAGCAACGTAACGGCTCTCTGTTTATTATTGGTACATAGCGCCGCCGCGCGGACGGGGTAAAATTGTTCTCTGTGTACCCACAATGCATTTCGAACGGATGTTCCAATATATTGGTTGGGAAGCTGCTCTCTCTCAGCTCCATTTCTTCTGCTATTTATTATCTTTGCTCAGAGCAGCTCAAACCAAGCACAAACCAATGCGAACAAGTTGGGAATAACAATCGTGGTCTGAGACCGGACTTATTAATAACTTTTGCCATTCCGACCATTTGTTGGCTTCAACTTTTTATATCCTCTTAAAATGACACGTTAGTAATTTTAAAAATATATTTTAGGATTATTTGGAGCATATTGTTAAGTATTATTTTGTATGAACTGTTTCAAGCTAGGCTAGGCTAGGCCTAGCTAGGCCTAGGCTTCTTAGGCCTGGCCTAGGCCTAGGCCCACTACTAGCCGAAGGCTAGGCTTAACCTACAGCAGGTAGGCTACCTGGGTAGGCTGGGCTTGGCCCTAGTTAGAGTAGACCTAGCCTAGACTTCTGTCTAAGTTTGGCATAAGCCTAGGTCAGTCAACTCGGCTCCAGGTCAACTGCTGGGCCCCAAGACAACTCGCCACCGTGTCAACTCGGCCGCGGAAGCAGGTCAACTCGGCCACAAGTCAAATGTAAATATTACTCAGTTTTTGCATCCTTTTTCTTCAATATGATTGAAATGAAGTACACAGTATATTTTAGTAAAATTTTGATTATCGTCGTGAGATCATTGTACGGTATTCACTTCTTCACACTGTACTCTTATTCAGCAGAGAAAACCTGCCACTTACAGAATGGAATAAAATCTAAAAATAATGTAACATTAACAATTTAAGCAATCTTAATAATTAAGAAAAACACATACATTAATGTTTAATTTTTTTCACGTTAAAACACTGACATAAAACATGAGTACATACTGTTGACCTAATCATAAAAAATTAAAATAGAAAAACCACATTATGATTTTTTAAATGTTAAAAATTTATTTTGAATCCGACTAAAATCAAATGAATGCACGATGGCGTGCATTTTGTATACTATTTTCTTTAGAACTACGCCCAAGAATTAGGCCTACGTTAAAATTAGGTGGGGCGCATAGCATCTAGTATCAATTATTCACAATAGGAACAATTGGTATTATTGAGTGACAGACATTTCACTTCAGTCCTTCATATTTGTTCGTCAGTGACACTTCCTTTTTAAATATTTACAACAACAATATTAAAGTAATATTTATTTTAACAATACTAATAGTAATAATACTAATATGGTAGTAATAATTTAAATATTTTGATAATACTAATTAGTGATAATAACAATATTGAAGGTGATAATAGCAATAACAGCAATAATAAATTAAAGATAATTTTTATTTTTATAATAATAGTAATACTAATTAGTAATAATAATAATGATGATATTTATAATACTAGGCCTACTTAGTAATAATAGGGTAATAATATCGATAATAAAGGTGTCAACAACAACAACAACAACAACAATAATAATAATATGAGAAAAATACCAATAAAACACCAATAACAATATTTTAAAAATTACTATTAAAATAATAATACCAAAAACTAATATATAATAATAATAATATGAATAAAAAAAAACGATTATCGAGAATTATTTATTATTTATATGGTAATAATAAATAGCAAAAATTTTAACAATACATAATGTTGATGCTAAGACTAATAATTAATATTAAAACTAATGGTAATAAAAACAACAATAATAATAACAATGACAACAGTAATAACAGCAATAATAATAACAATATTAGTATAGTAATACTTAAAGAATTAGTATTTTATACTTGATGAATTACAGTACTCCTTCCAGTATGTAAATGACTTGTGGCCGAGTTGACTGTTAGCCAAACTTTTTGTGGCCGAGTTGACTTGTGGCCGAGTTGACTTGTGGCCGAGTTGGATCGAATTCCTCGGCCGCAAGTCAACTCGGTCCCAAGAAGAAGCCCCAATTCTTACGAAAAATTTGAATGCTGAACTAGAGCCTAGGCCTATATCAAAATGAATGTGTTTCAAATTTGTTGCCTTTGATTTTGTTTTTATTTATTGTAGGTCTAGGGCCTACATTCTACAACTGCATTAATTATAAATATTGAAATATTAAATAACAATATAAAAAGGAATAAATACAGTATAATGATAATAAAAATATAATGAAAATAATGACATTATAGTGATGACAGTATACTATACTATGATTTATTATAGGCATATTAAATATAAATTATGTGTATGGTATACTGTATATATTTAAATATACCTAAGGATAGGTCAAAATATTGGTTTTATCCAATAGGGTGTTTCTGAATTCCATTCGTTTCTCGTTATTTTAAATTTATATATAAAAGATGGTAATTAATGTATATTTAATACTGTGTATCTAAAATCATTAGTTTAATTATATCTAGCGACTTTCGTTGGAGTAGGCATGTTATGTGGTTATGCTTTTTCACAGGCTTCTAAGATGCTTGGGTTTGTCAATTAGTTGGAAGGGTACATGGTAACAATGCATACAAAAAGTTGTACTGCACCTGGTTCTCTGTCGGCTGGTGTCCCTTCGTTGCCTTATCAGCGTGGCCATTTACTTTAACATCTTTGGAGAGGGTACTGTACAACACAGATTCACCAGATCCTTTATTCAGACAGACTCAAGCATTACATCTTAAGATACAGTTAAACTTGCCTAAGTTGACTTCGCCTAACTCAAACAATTTCTAAGTCGACCTTATTTCACATGCCAAATTGTTGTGTTTTCCATTAATTATCAATCAAGTCGAACAATTTTTCAATGACATTTTGGATTCGACTTAGGCAAGTTCAACTGTATTTCATCTTTTTATTCTCGCATTATGTTTTTACATCTTATGTTTATTGTTAAAGGTCTTTTCAATCATCTTGATGTTAAATTGAACATCAAAAGTTGAATGAACAGTTTTCCCGAAATACAGTAGTGTATACTGTATAAGTACTCGCCATATGCTGTATTCCCTTTAAAGAACTTTCCAAATCTCTTTAAGATAATATTAGATCCACTTTGGTAATTTGGTAGCGTCTTAAGATTACAGTTGTATTTATTTGTTACATTTTTATTGAGCTTGCTCATATTATGTTATGTGTGGATTTTTTACAATCCAAAGATGGCAGTTTTCCACTTTTATATTTATGTTCATCCAAAAATAAAATTTGAATTGAATTCAGTGTGTTCTGTTGCAGTATGTACAATACTATAAGCCTATTATTAGATAGCACTACTTATTAGCAATACTGCACTTTATTTCAATTATCTGTTTCAGGAGGAAACCAGAGAGATCTGGCTAGGGCTAAAAATCAGAAGAAACAACAAGATTTGGCCAAGAAGAAAGGTAGCAACAAAGATGGTATGAGCGTGGAGAATCGGAAACACAGGTATAGCAAGACTTTTATTACATGATCATTATATTATATTTTAAAAATAATTTTAAAAATAATCAATGCAAATAATTATTATCATCCTCATAATGGGGAAAAGGTTTTTCTCATGATCATGTAAAAAATATAGTTCAAGAGAATATAATTTTGTCTTTAATAGGGATGCAGAAATGATGCGAGAAAAGCAAAAGAAGGCTGCAGAGAAGACAGAGAAAAAGTAAATATGAACGAATGAGATGAATAGAATCGATTTACTGTGGAAACGAAAATGAAATAAGCAAGAAAAAGAACAAAATTAATTATTTTCCAGACTTACGGTGTTATGGACATATATGGATATAATGTAGATGAAGATATTTTTAAAAATGCATGCAAAGTTCATTAATGATGTTGGTTATGAAATTTCCAAAAATGATTTAGGATCTTAATATTTCTTCTTTTTTTTTGGTTGATTTAAAACTTGAAAAAATTCTGTTTGGATCACAAATAATCAGCTTGGTTATATACTAGGGAGGAATATAATAAAGTGAATTTTAATGGTTTAAGGTGTTTAATAACAGGGCTGGACATAAGATTTGTGGGTTTTAGGGATTCTACAAATTGGGTCCCTGAGCCCCCCTGAAACTCAGATCCAACAAAGATTCAGAAACTTTAAATTGATGCAGTCTTTACCTGGTGTTTTGAGTCCATATTTTTTCCATCTTTTTCTATGTTAAGGGTATGAGCTGGGGTAGTGTTTTCCCCACTCCTCTCAGCTAGCAGTATTTACATCCTCTTCTATGTTTATACTTTTTGCACCTATTATTTATATTTTTATTCTGTTTTATTGTAGGCCTACTGTACAACCTTTACTTGTAATGTACTCTAATTTCAGTTTTCCTCAATAATGATTGAAACTTTTGGGTATCCAATTTTTATGTAAAGAATATTAAAACTGCAAACTTTTTACAAGAACTGTTGAGGGAATTGGGACTATGACATTCATATACTGTATGTGGCAAAGACAAGCCAAACCAGTCACTCGTCGCAAATTGTGTTTCAGAGGTAATGGCCAAAACATGCTGGAATGTCAAAATTTTTGAAATTTATTTTATAGCATTAAACTAACCTTTTTATATCTATACATCATGCTATGTGGCTATTTTTCCCATTTTCAATGTTAAAACAATTTTTAACTACAGTATTTGGTGATGGTTTCTGCTGTAGAAATGCCTAAATCGTAAACATTGAGGGCTGATTTATCAAATATTTTTCTTAAGCAGCTGTGTGTTTAAAGTCCTTTAACTTCATAACAAAATGTTGGATTTAATTGATTCTTTTTCCATTTTATAGCTTTCATTTTTCTGCTTAACCCTGTATTAATAACTAAAAATTGATTTTTGCGAGGAGTGATTGATTTGGCTTGTCTTTGCCACATATCTACCCTTTATTACAAAACGCTGTGGCAATAGTAACAGGGTTTCCATGTTAGGAGAACCAATTTCTGAAGACATGGTCTAATGAGCTTTTCAGATCTAACTGTACGTTATTTTTGGCTGGGTTTGGCGATACCCACGGCCAGCAGACATCAGGGAGCCAAGTACAATAGTAGAAAACATGCAAACATCATGAATTTGTGGGAGATTCTTGATTGTTCATGTAAATGCAAGAGATTGTTCCTGTTTCTAGGAGACTCCCACAACTTGTGGGAAACTGGGACGCCTGTATATTAAGTCACTGATGAATATAAGATAGTCATGTACAACTAACTGAATCATATGTACAGTATGTCAATTGCCATAGCTTTGTAATAAATGCTGAAATAATATACCATATTATAGTTGTTTATAGTGTTTGTATGTATAGTATATACGAGGGTCTCACCACAAAATGAATCTCATGGTTTGAAAATAAAAAAATTAGTTGATATTATATGTGGGTAGTAGATCACATTATAAGCTTTAATTTGGTCTTTGAATGGCTTCCCTGGGATAAGTAGATCCAGAGATGATGAGAAACAAGTTTTGGGAAAATCAGCTCCAAAGATAAACTAACCCATACAAATAATAGGACTAGAATTACAGAACATGCATGGAGTACACTGTTTTGGTAAGAAAATTTACTTTCAAAGTATACAATCATAAAATATAAGCATCAAATTATTAAAAAACATTAAATCCAAAATTTGACTTTGACCTATTTTGGTGAATATCTCAATATGACTTCACCAATAATGTGTCTCATTTTGTGGTGAGACATCACATTAGTTGCAATTTCCTCTTCTACTAATTGTGTTTGTTCAGTAAGCATGGGCATAGGCTGTAGGTGGGTTACAACAAAAAATGACTGGCATTAAGTCTTCATTGGAATAGGGATTTAGGCATATTCCCGTACAGTATTTTCAAATACCTATGTCTTGATGAGTGTGGGTAATCATAGACTGATAATATCTGAAAACTCACTCGAGACATTTTAATATTGCCTCCAATGAGGCACACATGAAAAGAATTCAGTTGCCAACTTGTAGACTTCATAAAAGGATCTACTGTACTGATCGAGACTTCTCTAATTCCGTGAATCCTCTAATTCAAGACCACTTTTTCTAAGAACCAAATAAGATTCTTCAATCTATTAAAACTAAAGTAACCCTCTATGTAAAACAGAACATCGAGAGCACCCCAAATTTTCTAACCCCAAAGTGGTTTGCAAATTGGAGGATGAACTGTACAGTATTACAAAGAATTATTATAAAAGATGTTGACTTGCGCATTTGTTACTATATAGTGGGGAAATCAATATTTGGATACCACTTTTTATTTTTAAGGTACAATGGTGGATTCAATGGGGAACCCAGATCGCCTGCAAAAGGTTTTCAAAAACTATTGTAAAAATTGAGGAAAAAAAAACATATTAAAACTAAAGAGTGCCATTTCCAGTCATCTAGAGTTGCCATAATCATAGATTTTCTTTTCTAGACCCTACTTCTGTGAAAATCCCTGTCCTATGGATCCGCCATTGAAAATTAGACTGGAGAAATGGTGAATACAGTAATAAATGTTCCTTCCTACACAAACATTAAGCTATTAATAATCACACAAAAATACTCCTATGCAGCAAAATCAATTTTTTTAATTTTTTTTATTAAATCAATAATTTATAGTCGCTATGACACTGGTACAGTACATTATATTTTGTTATAGAGCAGCCGGCCAAGACAAACGTTAATGTATTACCAAAGATCTTATAAACACAAGATAGCGTTCTCTGTGATTTACGCGTGCAAATTCTGTAATAAGGCATGAATGGCGGCCTCTTGCTAAATTGGAAACTTTTGACCCTTGACCGCTCTGACCATACCGTCACCGCGCGACTTTTTACCTTGGGTATCAATCCTGTGAACAGCAGAACAGGAACCATCTCAGATCCATGGCAACAGATACGATGCCCTCTTCCAAAACCGATTACTTTTCTCTTTGGTATAATAGCGCATGAATGGCGCCCTCTTACTAAATTGGAAACTTTTGAACCTTGACAGACGCTTCTATTTGTTACGCGTAAATCGCAGAGAACGCTATTTTGTGTTTATAATATCTTTGGTATTACCAACAACTGCAGCAGTATTGGGCCAGTCTTGGGGAAGACCATCACGTACTCAATTCAGCACAATAACGCTGCACGTTATAGGTCGTTTTCTTGCAGTTACCTTTCAATTAATACTGTAATTATTATTAACATAAAACAACTTTTTTATTAGAGTGAATTTCTGATTTAATTCAATAGAGTTGATTACATACAGTATATCTTAATTTTGGAGTTTTTTGATAGATGATACCATCAACTGCTGTAAAAACTGGTCACAGCAAAAACAACTGCTCCTAAATCACAATGCATGAAAATGGTCATGGACTTTTCTAAGTTCTTCTGTTTTAACAGAGGTCCTTCAATGCAACAAGCAATGTAAGCCCTTTCTTCACACTTCATGCACTTGGCACTAGACTTGTAAGGATCTAACCACGTCTCAACAAGGTGCATATTTTGAGGATGATTACCATCTTACATTAAGCTTGGACAGTCAGTAATGAATCCTCCAGATTTTTTGTTGTAAAAAGTCAACCTAAAGTGGGCAGAAGGGAAACATTTCCTGGGTAGCATTACTGGAGCTTTCCTAGAAAGGATGGTTTCTTAACAGAAGTTTCACACACACTGAGAACCTTTAATTTCTTTTTAGTTCACTTTTAAAAATATAAAATTTGTTTGGTAATATTATTTTGTTACAAGGTTCATGTTGAAACAATTTGAAACATAAATACAATCACAGTACCATAGTGTCTACAAATAGAAAAGACAATTTCATTGACTGATCACCGTAAAACCTAGGCGACGTTTCGATGGGTTTCTTTTCAAGGCTACTTTTGCAAAGTAAAGAGGGGGCTTCTTATTTATTTTGTTTCTTTGAAATTCATGTTCAGTGTATGTACTGTACTATCTCGAAAAGAAGCTACCTGTATGCTATCTTGAAAAGAAGCACATGGGCTTCAATTATGATAGGCTTTTTTTTCTCAAGACTAAGCCTTTTTATGCTTCTATTCAAGGTTTTATGATATGTTCAAAATGGGCTAAGAATCATATCAAAAATAGGGGTGGGAAGTTATGTTCACCAGTGGTTCAATATTGCAAATCATTAAAACCTCAATGATCTATTTTATTGATTTTGGTGATGGATGGTGAAGTTCCCTACCAGCAGTCTGGGAAGCTTGTTAGGTTTCATCCTCGGAAGGTGCTTTACAGTTTGATGAGCTGTCCTGTGTTTGGTTGATGTTAACTTTTAACCGAGAATTTTTCATTTTCTTCATCTTCAACTTCTTTGGTGCTGGTGACCTGCTCTGCTTCTCACCATCTTTCAGACCCTAAAATCAATAAGCAAAATAGAAACTCAAAAAGGTACAATCAATCTCTTTAATGCATAGCACTGTTTCTTGTTCTCTGAGATCCAAACTTTAAATACATTTCATATGGTATTTAAATGTAACCATTACATCTTATGATTTATTATCATTTAGCGCCTTCAAAATGATTGCAATGACAGTAAGGTATTAATAAGGACTGATTGACTGATAGTATAAAAACAATTTTTCCAAATATAGTTTTAACAGATGGGAATTATTTCACAATTTTTAGGAGTTCATTTCAAAACAAACTCATGTTTGGATTTTCATTTTGTCGATCTCCAAGTATTCAAGTTTCATGTAATTATTTTGTAATTTTCATGTAATGTTTTACCTCTCTATTCTGGAGGTTATTGAAATTTTATTGACAATGATTATAAAAACTAGGATAATTAAACATGGTCATCATTGATAGATAGTTACCAGGTAATATCCTGTGTGGTAACCACTCATATACCAGGCAATCAGCATCGAATGCAAAGCATCATCATCTTCATCTGTCTCCACATTTGGTGGCCTAATAAGTGGTGGCGGAGGAGGTACAGGCGGAACCCTCTAAAGGAAAAAAAAAACATAATATTAGCAGACCTCTGGCTTTTTTTTATTAAATTAGCCATACTTTGACCTCTAGCTTCGGTCTGGCTACCACCACCACCCATATTATTTGGCCTCTCGATTCAACTTGGCTACACTACCCACACTCTGGCCTCTATATTCTGTCTCGCACACCACCCACACTTTGGCCTCCGGCATCTGTATGACACACAACCCACACTACGGCCTCTATCTTCTGTCCAGCACACCACCCACACTTTGGCCTCTAGATACTGACCTATAGCAAAGCAAAAGCCAAAGTAAAATTAAAGTATTAGTGAAGAAAAATATTAAAGTGAGGTTAATCCAGTTGAATCCCTTCATTGCAATGGAAAGTGAAAATGCTGAAGGAAATGCACATTTTGTTGGTTACATGAATGGAATATTAGAAGTAGAGTGGAGAAAAGAAAAGGCAGCAGAATTTGAAGCTGTTTATTTGCCATTTTCTGCAATGTACATAAAACAAGCAGGGATATTATATCAAAACTTACAGATGACATATTTTGAAATCCACTTGGTCGAGGAAAGTATGGCATAGGAACAGTGTATGGTGACACAGCAGGCTGAAATTCGAGTATACAATATTTTTCAATTAATTATGAAAATGAAATTAATAAATGAAAATGTAACTTATTAAAGAAAAAATGAGAAAAAAAACCCCTTTTTTTTATATCATTTTGTTATAACTGAGATTTTATACTCCTGGATAATGTTTGCAATTGTTCTAAAAATATTAATTATTAAAATGAAAATAATAAATAAAAGTGTAAATTAGCAAAGAAAATATAATGTTATAATTGTGATTTTATTCTCCTGTATACTGATTTGAACATCACTAAAAATATTACCATTAAAATAAAAAATATATAGTGAATTCTGTCATGTTTTTTTTGAGAAGTTTACTTTGGACAAAATGTACAATGAATACAGTAGAACCCTATTAAGGGGACTGTTTCGGAACCCAAAAAAATCTCCCCTTTCAGGGTGTTCTTTGGAAAAGCGAGTGTCGCAAAGGAGGGGGTTCCACTATATATTCATTGTATAAATTACACTGACTTACCATGGAATATGGTGGCATAAATTGCTGTGGTGGGTGCATAGGAGGCATCATCCAGGGGTTAGGATGCCAAGGTCCGTGGGGGCCTAGATATTCTGCAGGGTGTGCTGGGCTATACATATAGTCTGAAAACTCCATTGTACTTCCTGTTTCATTCTTAGAAGTCAAAAAAAAAAAAGAAACATTTATGAGATATAAAGTACATAAACATATATATAATTGATATCTATATAGTAAAATAAGGGAATCTGTGAGAATAAAAAAATGCTCCAACCATTGAAAAGAGCGATAGTGAATTACAGCTGTATTGAATTATGCCAGTGTTGCGTGTAGGGAAAATGTGTCATGTGGTGTCATCGTCCAATCCGATAAATACACTTTGTGAGGAAATTGGAGAAGGGAGTGGGGGGCAAGAGGAGTTGGTTTTTCTATGGGGATTGAACACAAGACCCTGGCATTAGAAAATAAGCGCCCTAATCACAAAGTAATCACAAAGACATTGTACATTGCTAATATTTGACTCACTTCCGAAATGTCATGTCTTGCTGGTCTGTTCTTAGACTGTGATGGCCTCAACTCAGACAATTCAACTTCCTCTTCATTACCATATTCTTTGAAGGTGACCCAGCATGACCCTCTGTCTTGGTCCACAGAGTTGATAATAGATTCATAGTATATTCCATCTACTGAGTATTTTGCTTGACAACAATCTCCTACATTCCACTGATAAATTTTTAATTGATCAAAATAATGTTAATTATACAGTATTAATAATAATCATGTACAGTAATGATAGAGATAATATTACTGTGATAACAATATTATGTTTAATTGATCATAATAATATTCAATAATATGTGTATTAATATTAATTTTTAAAAAATACTGTTCCAACATGCATGTCAGATTTTCTAATCAATTTGATGATGTTCTGGATTGCTTTTTTAAAAAATTATTTTTATTTTATTTCCATAACAAAAAACAGAGATAAAAACCTCCAATTAAAAGTTGACATCAAATAAATATATTATACAGATATAACACGCTAAAAGAAATTTAATAAAATAAATTTGTTATCTGTGACAGATAATTCAGCTATGATTAGTATGCATATTACAATTGATTTGATTCAACACTCTTATATCCATCAACAGGAACAGATGTAGGTTGGGGGGAGGGGGCTGGGCTGCCCCCCCCCCGCCCTTTTGGAAAGTTAAAAAAAAAAAAGGAAAAAGAGAAAGAAAGTAAAGAAAAAATTGATTGCCCAAAACGTGTCGGAGGTTATTTTCGGGCGTCTAGAACACACAAATTTCGCGGAAGCATGCCCCAGACTTCCAACAGGGGCGGATTTAGGGGGGGGCCGGCCCGGCCCCGGCCCCCCCTTTTGGGAGGTAAAAAAAGAAAAAAAAAAAGAAAAAAAAGAGAGAAAAAGAAAAAAATGATGGCCAAGAATACCTCAAATGTTATGTTCGGGCGTCTAGAACACAAAAATTTCGCGGGGGCATGCCCCCGGACCCCCTACGACAGTGTTGTCTCAATCGGCCCAACTTTCGGCCCCCCCTTTTGGACATTTCTGGATCCGCCCCTGTTCCAAGATGGTGTTATCTTAATCGGGGGACCCCTTTCGGACATCTCTGGATCCGCCCCTGATCAACTTAATAAAACATTCAATACTGTACAATTAATTCAAAAGTTATGAATGATGATATAGAAATAAAAACAAAATTTAAGTTTTATGATTTAGAATCTTGCTACAAAAAGTATTGACAAGAAGAATATTTTGTCAAATTAATTTTTGTAAACAATTAAATTTTTGTAAACAATTCAAATATTAATTCTTCTCAAAGTTATTCTAACTTAACCACAACAGCATAGCAAGCCTTAAAATTAACTTTGCATTTCTCATATAAACAATGAGGATCTGTAATTTTGTTCAGAATCCATTTTTAAGAAAGCATTTAAAAAATTTTTTTCTCTCTTTTTTCTAATTACAAAGATTCAGGTTTTACCTTTAATTTCTTCTTTTTATTCTTTTTTCTTCGTTTTTGATTATTTTTCTTAGGTTCCACACTTTCACCATCGGCGTTGAGATCTTTCTGAAAAGGAGACTATTATTTTATCATACCTGAAGTGAATTCTCTAGCAGTATATAAATACTCATTTTATATGCATGTGTGTTAATACACACATATTATATTGCACAATATTTAGTGAGGTGTGAGGAAGGTGGGCAAACTGTGCAGAAAGTGCACAGTTTGAAAAAAAAAAAAAAAAAAAAAACACAACACCCAAAAAAAGAATAAAAAAATGAGTTGTACTGTAAAAGGTTTTTGGTTGTAAAAGGACATTGGCAGTTAGCCAATTTCCAGAAACCTAAAGGGAAAATTTTCTTGGAGGCTCCTGGAGCACTTTGGATATAAACTTTTTTGTGCACGATACCCAGCCCCCTCAAAAGAACGTCCTCTCTTTTGCCCATGTCCAATAACATTGGAATGTTTAAAGTATTGTTAAGTGGTAGTGAACAGAACGATGCTTTTTGTAACAATGGACACTTCCAGGGTGTCAATCAACAAATTATTATTATTAAACTTCAGGCAGACACAAAATTCTGATAAGTTACATCCAGGTTTTACGAACAGAAATCATTTTTAAACATTCCCTTCCACTGGAATTTGTTTCTAGCTATTCCTTATGTTTATAAAAATCAAAATATTTTGAAATTTAAGGTCTCTTTCTTTCATATCAGATTTAATTTTTGAGAATAAAGTGAAAATCTTTATCCCTTTATGGCCTTTCAAGTTTATTGACTGATTGATGGCAAACACAAGTGCACAATGTGTGGGAGTGAGTTCATCATGTGCCCAAGCACTGACCACTTATATCAATACAGTTTGTCAATGGATCTGATTTTGTAACTGAATATAAACATGCTGCAGTTATATACAAGTATTGTATTATATAAAACAAATGACCAATCATAACAGGGCTGGAAATACACACTTGTCTCACAAACGTTTATGCTGTCATCTTTTGTAGCACCTTAGCAACATGATCCAAGGGGTGTTGCATAGCGGAACAGTCCATTATATGAAGAGAATTTTTCTATTTATTGATGTGTATCATTCAGTCTTTCTAAAAATACTCAATGTTTATTACACAGGTAAATAAACTTGCAAATTATATTCTACCTCTATTACTGAAATTTAAATTTAAATGGAGTCAAGATCTTTGTTACCATGTAACGCATAAATTAGCCATATTCACTATAATAATTGTGATATTATTATTGACTCGTGTATGCTTATACTTAAGCATAGGCTAAATACCGCATCAAAAGGTAATGATATATAAAACGCCTGCACAACGTACATCGTGATAATTTGATCTACTCTCTGCCCAGCGGGTCAGCGTATGTCCATGTAAAATTGACATTGAAATGTCATATTCAATGTTTCTGCTCAACGGGTCAGAACGGTATAGGCTAGGCCTATTAATTGTTATGTCTGTACATTCTGCCCAGCGGGTCAGCGTACTGTAACTACCCAAACCTTATGGGGGATTGGCATATAAGTCTAGACCTAGTTGCATTACTCATATTATATTAAAATAATTAGCCCTACACAAAAGGCTATTGGTAATGCCTAACCAGTGCCTATACATACCCTGCATCGGCAATGATCAAGATGGCGCACAATCTGCACAAACACCCCATGTGTGTGTTTTAGCCAAAACCTTGAAAATCTTCTAATACGTATGAGTATATGTTACCTCTATTAAAATGGTAACTGTATTTATTCTAGAATGTATCAAGGTTATCAAAAAAATTTAAACCCTACTTACCAAAGAAAAACCCTTCTCATCGGTAAGAGCAACAACCTGTCTTACACTAGGCGGTGTCATCCAATGAAGCACAACCTGCGGTTCTGGTGAGTTACAAGTTTATGAGATAGAATTCCAAATTGTATTCTTACCTTAACAGACTCAACAGCTTTGTCATAAGCCTTTATTAATGCTGTATCATCCCAAATATTTTCATGACTGCCCTGTAAAATAATTGTAAAATGCATTACTGTATATATAGTGGAATATTATATTCAATAAGACACTAATAATTAAGAATTAAGCAGAAAACCAGCTCCGATGGTTTCGGAAATTAAACATGAACTGAAAGACAGAGTAAAGATCCTTGCATAATTTATACAAGATATACAATAAACTACATGAATGAAATTCAAAATGACTTACAATAATTTTTTATACCAACCTAGGCAAAAAGCAATATTATTAAAAAAACTATAAAAAAAAAAAACACTTCACAAACACAAAGTCTCTAAACCTTCATGCACTACTTTTATACCACTTTACTCTCTGTTTTAACAGACAATTGGTGTCGGGCACTAATAAGAAACCAAAATTTTGTGGCCTGCAACAAAATCACTGATAGGTCGCACTTTGCCCACTTTTATGCTGTAAAGTATAGTATTTGCACGGAGTATATCTTAAAAAACGAACTCAAATTTCCACAGATAAATCTCTAGAAAACTAGGTGCGTAGAATATTAAGACAGGCCTAGGACAAGACCTAATTTTTTCCAAACATTGCATGGAAATCAACCATTAATTTTGAAATGCACCTACAGAATTTTAGGCCAAATTTTTACATGGCATGGGGATATACAGTCTGGTGGTAGATAGGCCTAGCCTAGATAGTCCTTTACAGGTATCACTATCAAAATCAGAAATCATACTGCAATTTTATGCTTGGATCTGGATAACACATCAGTAAAAACCTAAACTCCTCTTGCTTGGGACCAGGTCGTTGGAGAATTTAATTTCATTTTATTCAGGAATTAATATCGCATCGGCCTAGGCCTAGGCTAGGGAAAAAGAAAAAGACGTCCTAGCCTAGGCTAGGCTAGGTCTTTTTCTTGTAGAATACAAAACAAAAACAAAGAATAGATAATAAAGAACAAAAAAAACCCACACCAATCCTTATCATTCATTAAAATCTAGGTAAATCCTGGCTTAGCCTAGGCCCCTAAGCTAGTTAGTTAGCAAGACTAAGTTAGCTGGCCTCGCCTAAAAAAGCGCGCTTTCCTGCTACTACTACTACTAGCCTAGGCCTAGTAGTACTATACCAAAAGGCCTAGGCCTACCCTATCCTAGGGTCGTGACAAAGTGCGAGCCAGCGAGTCATGCGAGCCAATGAGCGAGCCATGCGAGCCAGCGAGCCATGCGAGCCATACATTTTTAAGTTATAAAATTATAGCAGTTTATGGCCTAATAAATATAACTAGAGTTACAGGCCAAGGCTTAGGCCTAGGTTAATTTATTATTTAATTAACTGTAAAAATAATAATATTTCGTCTCCCTCTGGACAAGACACTGTAGGCGTCAAAC
>NW_022755335.1:114914-222576 GCF_011630105.1 Anneissia japonica | reverse complement strand
CCCTATCCTAGGCCAGACCTACCTACACTAGGCTTCATAAATACTAACAATTTAAAAGAATCGCACATACACGGAACGATTACACACAAATACGGTAGGGCTATGCCTGCTCTAAAGCAGAGAACATTTCTATACAGAACATATTATGAAAATTACCGGTATTTGCTGCGAATCCACACGGAACATAACATCTACCTGCTGCACATCACCGGAGAATTCAGCCATTGTTGTAGCTCTCTCGTGGTGCATCGATCTTTGCATGCAGCAGCAGTGTAGTGCGTGACTGCGTCTCTCCGATAAATTCATGTTAAACGCGTTTTATATGCGTTACAATGGTCAAGGTCAAAATTACTGTACAGGAAAAAAATAGATGGGGGACGTCCATAACCTGAACATTGTTATACGGTGATCACTCGAGAAATGTGGGTAAAACTGTGCTTGCTGGTGCTTGTGGTCCAAGTCGGACAGATGGCAGGGATGTCCAAACCCCCGAAGGGGAGCGGAGCGATGGCGATTTAGAGGGGAAGGGGAGGGTGCGTAATCATATGCCCCTTCTATATATATGTATATATATTTTTTTTTAAACAATTTTTGTATCAGAAAATTACCTTACTATATAGCAGAAATCAATCAAAGTAATTAAGGTGCTAGGTTAAAAGAAGATTTCACTCTGTATATTGTCCAGACTTCGTACCAGGATGGATCTCCCCTGTAGGGCATGGCATTTGGAGAGCCTCATTTCAAACTCCTGCTGGTGGCGTTGAAGAGCTTATAATTTAAATGTTTTTTTTTTTCTTTTCTTTTAGAAGTTGCATCAGAAACATGTAAAGAGATGCAAAGCAATAGCTAAAACATAAATTTATTCACTTCAAATTGGTACGTTTTTGCGTCTTTTAAAATAAATGTCAAATCCATGAATCCATACACCAGAGAGGTGTATTATTACATCTCCAGGGAGATGTATTTTTACATCTCTCTGCTTATACTGGGACAGTTTGCTGACTAAATCGCGATACAAATAAAGCCTGGTGTATCGAGATGTAATTATTATATTAATGGAACATTAAAAAAAAGTATATTTTAACATGATAGGCCTATATCATATTCATAATGACTCTAGACCAAGGGCGTCGATCCGTGGTTGAAAGTTGGGGGGAGGGGGGACGAAATGAAAAATAAAGCCTTGGGCCCAGCCCAAGCTTTGGTTGGGAACCAGGGGCGAAGCCCCCGGAAGCTCTGGCGCCTATAGCCTTTTAATTGATTTTAAGCAATGCAATTAACATTTAGGCCTATTTCCATACGAAATTTTCAAAATATCCAGTGGCGGATCCTGTAATTTGAAATAGAGCCGGGCCCAGAGAGGGACTTTTACAGATGGAGAGCGTAGACCACCTCAGCCCCACCATGGTTATGCACCTCTGGTTGGTCAGAAATGGCACTGAATTTGAATATAATTTTCATTTTTCTCCACTTCGAAAAAAAAATATGGATGGTGGGGCGGCTGGACCCCTTGAATCTGCCACTGAAATACTCATCATAAAAAGTTTTTTAAATTATCCTTTTAGTCATAATTATGTCCGCTTATATATTTCGTGCAAGCTAACATTCATAAAAATAATGATTTATTATCTACTAATTTTAGCCCGTGACGTATTCAAAATTCGAACCATGAAAAACAAATAAGATAAACTTAAGACAATCATTAATTTAGTCTTTTCGCATGTACAGTACTTTTAAAATCAATCAAGAGGTTTTTGCTTTTCTCCCCTTTTTGAATTTCGCTTTTGTGTAAGTAATATTACGACTACACTATTGTGAGTCGAATAATTTTACAGTCTAATTTACGATCAAACAGGACTAGGGAGATAGTGAGCACACAAAACATTAGTTAGCATTTTGATTTCACAAACATAAAGGTGATTTACTTAATTTATCATTATCATTGGCGGCTCCAGGAAAGCAAAATAGAGGGGGACAGGGACAGGGAGGGACTTGCACAATTTGGGAAAGTACCGTATATCACCTCAGCCCCACCATGGTTGTGGCTGAGGAAAGAAAATTTATGATTGTGACACCTCTAGGTTGCCGGAAATTTCACTCTCAGACCTAAATTCTAATTATCCTTTAATTTTTTTGTTTTTTCCAATTAAAAAAATAATTTTGAAAAATTTAGGTTTGGCTCGGCAACACTTGAATCCGCCGCAGATTATTATGACGTCATTGCGGGATTGCGTCAACGTAACTGGAGTTTGTGAACTTCTGATATCACTAAATCGAAATAGATAGACATGTCCGTGTCAAAGGCTGTATAATTATTGTTTAATAATGGCTATATAAAATTCAATTGACTAACTATAATATTTTGAAATTAGAAAAAACAGTAATCCTATGTATGTTGATAATATTAAACACTAGTATATACGTACGGGTCATAATACCGTAATATAAATGAAGTTCCATGATGCTGTATCTGCCATAGCATTGGATTAGAACAATATACAGATTTTATTGTTTTAATTACATTCATTTTGATTTCCTCATAAATGTATTGTATTTGCATTGCAAATTATTGTTACAATTTTTAAAATTTATATTGTAACTCGTTCTTGGTCAACTGAAATAAAATTATAAAGAACCGTGTCCTGATTGTATGAATGTGCCAAAACCCGAATTATTAAGAGAACAATTTCGCATCTTTGGTTAGTGTCCCCTTAAGAGGTACATACCATTATTCAGGGGACACCCTATTAAGGGGACAATTTTTTGATCCCCAAAAGTGTCCTCATATAGGGGTTCTCTGTATGCCAGAGCTCTAAACATGTTTTCAGACAAAGTAGATAGAACATACTGCCATCAACGATAGCGATTTCTCATAACTTGTTCAATTACTGTAAATTGTTACCAGTGGCGTATCATGGGGATGCCCGGACAAAAGTAACCTTATACAGTATTACCTATTTTAGAGTTAGCTCCCCCTTACTTAATCATCGATCCCTCCCAACTCCAGCGGTCCCCGGGTCTCCTCAAAGTCACCGGAGTCTGCCGGAAATCGGCACGGCATCCGGTACCGGTACTCCCGCAATGGTAAGCAAGAATGCTTTAGGAGGTCATCCCACCTTTGTAAAGCTTTAGAATGTGTCCGCATTCATAAAGGGACCCTTCTGCGACTTTCGTGACCCTCGTAATCGATTACTAAAATGAATGCGGCCCCAACACTTGCTCACCCGGGTCCCGTGACTCGTCGTTATGACGCCACTGCTGACGTTGCATATTGTGTTTTAAAAACCTGTTCATCAATTCCCGGGCGATGACGCCAAGTTAATAAATAAATAAATAAATAAATAAATAGATAGATAGATAGATAGATAGATAGATAGATAGATAGATAGATAGATAGATAGATAGATAGATAGATAGATAGATAGATGGATGGATGGATGGATGGATGGATGGATGGATGGATGGATGGATGGATGGATGGATGGATGGATGGATGGATGGATGGATGGATGGATGGATGGATGGATGGATGGATGGATGGATGGATGGATGGATGGATGGATGGATGGATGGATGGATGGATGGATGGATGGATGGATGGATGGATGGATGGATGGATGGATGGATGGATGGATAGATAAATAAATAAATAAATTAATTAATTAATACAGTAATTAATTAATCACATAGAAGAAAAAGGATGGAAAATCCATTGAATCTACAAAAAAATAATACAGCTAAAGTAAAGATCCACCTTTAGGACGCCCCTATTCAGGGGACAAATGTGTTCGAACCCTTATAATATGGGTTTTACTGTGTTTGCCAGGAGTCTATCAGTATTCCTGCACAAAACTCAAACCACATCTGAGCTTGATTTTAGAGAGGGCTTACTTTAAATCCAAGTTTAAGACAGACTTCTGACACACTGACACCAATCACAATTCAGACAGTCTAACAACCTTGAGGTGGTTTGTCTCAATAATGTTCATTGTTTGATTGCAGTCTGTTTTGTTT
This sequence comes from Anneissia japonica, assembly GCF_011630105.1. Taxonomy (NCBI): domain Eukaryota; kingdom Metazoa; phylum Echinodermata; class Crinoidea; order Comatulida; family Comatulidae; genus Anneissia; species Anneissia japonica. The sequence continues at coordinate 218,562 of NW_022755335.1, read as the reverse complement.
TGAAATTTCCCCAAGTTCGATAATAAAGAATTGAATTGAATGGATACTTATTTATAAGCAGCTGTTCTTTTTACTTAGAATCAGTTTAGTTGTTAATGAGCGATATTTAAGTTTTTCTATTCAAGCCGCAGACTGGTCAGTGGTCATTATTTTGTGCCTTGTGTTCCGAGGTTTTTTTTTTCTCTTTTGTGGTATGACAAACCACCACTTGTATTCATCAATACACAGGCTTACTGAACAACCTACACTACAATTATACTGTATTGCTACCAGTGTTCTTTTTATTCTTCTGATTTTCCTTTTTTGCACTTCCCATTGACTCTCATATAGAAAATAAAATAAAGGAAATTTCGTGCAAGTTATAACTATTTTAATATCAGCGGCGCCACTACTGATTAATAACAATTCAAGTAGAAAACATAGGCATATATTTATTCATAACGTATGCAAAAGAGGATACTGTACTCGCGCGAATAATCGCTGCAATAATCCTGCAATCTCAATCGGTAGATTGCCAACAAACTTACCACCACCACCACCACTAATTTCATCTGCTCTTATAACCCATATATTTCCCTAAACCCATATATTTCCATAAACGCACCCCACCCCCCCACCTCAATTTCCACTCTGTTTTCATAAGCGCCCCATTCCCCACTTGAATACGCGCCCTCTTTGAATAAGCGCCCCTCAAAAAGCGCGAAAATATTTTAAGTTATTTGCGCGAGTACGGTATGTATCAACAAATTTCCACATGATAGGTTATTTACTGTATATACTGTACCGGTATGTCTTCTTGTTTTAAATTTAATTATGTTGTTTTTGCCGAGTTGGTAATAATCGTAATATAATCGTATCATCATGATCTATAATCACAATCTCATCATAACCATAATCACAATAAAAGAAAATAATCATCACAAACATTATCATAACCCTAATCATTTATCGTAATCATAATAATACTGTGGGCAAATCTTCTAAATAATAGCATAAATGATTTCGAATCTCAATCTTAAAACGTATACCATTCTGTTTCTCAGATGTTACCATGATGATGAAAGAAATTTGATGCGCGAGAACACTGCAAGTTGTATGTCAGTCTTATCACATGAGGCATTATTCCCACGCTGATTGGCTACATGTTGCGTATTGCTGCTAAGTGAGTCCACACATATTCAGCAATAAGCCTCTGGGATTTGGGAAATAGACTTGGTGGTGATGCTAACTAAACAGGAGCTAGGCATTGGGTATCAATGATGATAACTTTTGAACATTAATTTCACAGCAAAGTAAGTTTTACAATTGCTCACATTGAAATTGAATTTAATTCACAATTTTATACGATCTGTATTGAGGACGTGTCCGTATTTTATATTGAAGAATAGGCTAAATCAAAGTACCTCACTCGATGTGGACATCGCAGTCTCCATGCAGAGAACGATAGAGATTCAATGATGAGTCCTGTTCATCGAGGCACACCCGTTTGTTGTCAACTGCGGCCTAGGCCTAGCACTATATATTATGCTTTTAGATTTCTCTCGTGGATTTCTTATCTATATACTACAGTTGTTCAATTCATATGCGATTTTTGGTGGTATACTTCCATTAACCTTGGCCTACGTAACCGGTAGCTTTTCTTTTGTTTACTTCTTATCAAAATTGATTTATACCAGGTCGTGCAGCAAGCACAATTTATTACTATGTTGCCATGTCAGATGGTAGGAAGGAAGGAGACCTAGGCTAGCTTAAGCCCAAGCCTTGGTAATTCTTTGTATTACTGTAGGCTTATTATTTCTATGATGAATGGCTTATGAAATTGAAATAAAAATCTATTTAATTTATATATTTAATGGAAAATACAACCCAATGAGGCACACACAAACCAATCAGTGGCTATCTTATCAGTCTGCCACCAACAGTAGCACATAGCATTAAAAAAAAAAAAAAATTGGTGAGGCAGATAAAGTAGATGTGCTAGAGAAACTAAGAATTTTTTTTATTTGGCTTTATTGAAAAAAATATGTGTTCTTCTTATCAACAAAACAGTCTGTCACTGGGGGCGAGGCCCCCTGGAAGCCACAGATACTTCACAAATTATGGCGAATTTTTATTACTTATTTGATAGGCATAGAGTTACTATAACATGACTTCATATGTTTTCTAATGTCGGAATCAGCTTTCAAAACCAAAACATTTTGAATAAAACAAGAAACAAAGAGTATGCAATGAAACCATCTAAATATATTTTCAAATCCTCATTCTTGCAAGTGAAATTCTATATTTTGTAAATTTTTCATGAAATCTGTCAACCACACTGTCAAGGTCGAAGTTGCTTCATCTATCACGATGTATTCCAAGCATCATGAGGCTATCCAAAGGAGCATTTGTTATAACAGAACGCAACTTATTTTTAGTCTCATTAGTCTCATTGAAATTATTATTATTATTATTATTATTATTATTATTATTATTATTATTATTATTATTATTATTATTATTATTGTGATGAAAAGTTAACACAAATAGTTTAAGGAAACTATAAAGAACCCAGTACATCCTTTGAGACGAGTTTTTGTCGGGGAATAAACAAATAAAAAAAAAAATTTACATGTAAGTTCGTTTAGCTACCATATTAATAATAATAATAATAATAATGATAGTGTAGTTTTATATAGCGCACATGTTAATCTAATGTAAGATGCTCAGGGCGCTTGAAATGTGGACTAGGAACTCGACCAATGACTTTCTTCGCCCTGAGCATCTTACATAGGCAAAAAATAACACTGAGTCTGGGCGATATTTTATTGAATCTTATAAATAAAAGTGTATTAGGCCGGGGGTTTTCTTTTTGAAGAACATTGTTTATTATTTTTTTTTGGATTCAATGAATGAGTGCTTCTGTTTCCCTATTACAGTATGACCACAGGCTCTTTAATATACTGATTGCCTGAATCCAGTTCAGGGTTAAATTAGAATAGGGTTGAGGGTGGTTAGGTATTGAATTTAGTTTAAAGGTCAATGTATGTAACTGATCTTTAAGAAAGAGGTCAAGGCTTAAACGATGGGTTGGCAACCTATATTTTCTACTATGGAACAGATATACGAAAAAATTAAATCAAGTTTTTTATGATTTTTTAGAATTGAAATTTTATTTAGTTTTTTTCTTGAAATACTAGAAATATATTCAGACTTGTGTTGTATAAACAAAATATATCAATCATTGTTTTGAAATTTGGAACATAAACTTGTCGAGTGATAACATATTTTTCGATGATATTGACAACAATTTTTCGTTATTGTAAAATATACGTATCAATACAATTATTTAGATCATATTTTTCTTTCAGAAAATTGTTAGTGATTTTAAAAATATTTATTAGGTTTTTGCTGTTTGGAATATGAATTGATTAGGCTCAGTGTGTGCAAGTAAAATAATGCATTGTTAACTCAGTCTGAATCATTAACAACAAGGTTGCTGTACTTGGTACCTGGAGTTAAACTATGCATTTCTAGTAGATTGCTGCAGGGCTAACCCCACCCCCTCTGTTTTCACATCGCCATGTACAATTAGATAATATCACCAACTGCTTTTTTTCTCTTGGCATGCTACTTATAAAAATATGAATAAACTACAATTAATGCAAATTCTTTGTGTTCTGACCTTTGGATATTTCTGCTATTTAATTTCAGATTCATTTACCTACGAGATTAAGAGCGTATGATATTTTACTCGGAATTGATTAGACATGGTTCACATAGAGGATTGGTTAAAGAAAACATGCAGACAGGAGTAATGAAGCCAGGCCTAGCCTGCCTTTTAACGTGAGACCATGGGCTGTGCACCTAGTATTACTGTTTCACAAAGTGGAGTAGTTTACTGTCGAGAATCAGAAGAGTCAAACTCGCCCAAACCATCTAGACTTAACCAAAAAAATCAAGTTACTATCAATACCTCAACAGGGGCAAGTGAAAAATCAGATACAAGCCATATGTTCCAATTTTGTAAAGATAGGAGAGGAACTTTAGAAGCCGAGACTCAAACAAGCCAGTCATCAGCAAATATGAAGGTACAGTAGTACAATAATAAGATTCGGCCATATAAAAAATATTATTAGTTTATGAGACATCTAGTCTGGAAAAATTAGGAGGGTGGGTGGCTTTTTTAAATTTTGCTAAAGCCAAAATATTCTTGGGTTGTTTACTGGTGCATTGATTTTCAAAGTAAAGTATGATTGAGATAATACAAACAATATCTACTTACTATTTAATAAAAAAAATTCACAAACAAAATAAATTTCAAAAAAAAAATATTTAAATAGTTTGTTTTCATATTAAAACAAATCTGCTTTATTAAAATCTACGCTCACTCTAGCCATTCGCCAATGGCAAATTCAGATACTGTTTGGCGAAGAAAAATTTGCATCGTTCGCCAAAAAGGCGAAAGCAAATTTTTATATATGTCTGTAAACAAACTTAATCTCCATCTAGGCTAGGCCTAGGCTGGACTCGGTTCTTCTTAAGTTATCTCGAGCAGTGGAGATATCACCTCGCTAACTGTCGAGGTCATGTGGATAATTACAGATACATAAATCGTTTTGGGCATGCGTATGGACATGCATGGGCAGTTTTGAAGCAAACATTCTGATCATTGGCTGCACATGACACACTAAACTCGTTCCCGTGCTAAGTGATAATGCTAAAACGATATTTCTTCAGCAATTTCGTTTTTTAAAACATAGTTATTATACTACTTAAAATAATACATGTATTCCGAAAATCTTAATCTCTCCTTATTCTGAACGTATTATTTGGTCCAAACACAAAAATCAACTTCTTAAACCAGACGATCAGTTAACTTAGCAATATTTTTCAACATGCTACATCTCTGTACAAAGATGTTTTTATCTTGGGTGATATGAATCTTGATATTACTAATAAAACTAACTCCAAAAAAATTAATGATCTATGTAAAAAGTCAAATTTAACTCAAATAATCAATGATTACACTCGATTAACTGATACAACTAGAACTATTATCGATCTTATATTTGTGACAAATCAAGACATATTATCTAATTCAGGTGTACATAGTTTAGGCTTAAGTGACCACTGTCTTTTGTCTATATTGTACATAAAAAACAAAGAGTCAAGGTCCCACCAAAGGTTATTCAATCCAGATCCTTTAGAAATTTCAATAAACATACCTTTATAAACAATCTTAAAGATACAAACTGGGATCAGATAAAAGAGTTTGTTGAATGTAAATCAAGCATGGGCTCTGTGCAAACAACTGTTTAATCATGTCTGTGATCTCAATGCACCATTAAAAACTAAAAAAGTAAAAGGTTCAATTTCTAAGTGCTTTACAAATGATTATTTTAGATTAACAAAAGACAGAGATTACTATTACTCCAGAGCACATAAAACAAATGATCCTAAAGACTGGGAGAAAGCCAAATCACTAAGGAACAAAGTTATACTAAATCGAAATCTTAAAAGAAAAAGAATAACTGACTCGATTAAGAATAATGCTAAAAATCTAAAGAAGCTTTGGGACACCATACATAAATTTATTCCTAAAAATAATCAAAAGATCAACAAAGTTTTTACTAAGGACGGATACACAACAAATGATAAAGAAACTGCTATTGTCAATAGCCACTGTACTTCAGTTGGAATAAATCTTTCTTCTAACTTCCCTGTATACGAGAATAATGATTCACGAATTGATCATATAACATTTTAGATAAGTTTGAATTTGATTTTATCACAAAAGAGTTTGTTTTCGATGAAATTTGTAAATTTTCTTCCAGTGAATCTAAAGGTCTTCATGGAATTGATTGTAAACTGACTCAAACTTGCTGCACCTATAATTTGTGATTCTCTATCTTATATTTTCAATCTATCATTATCAACATCTTCATTTCCTGATGAATGGAAATGTGCAAAAGCCACCCCCATTTTTAAAGATGGTGATAAGAGTGACCCAAATAATTATAGGCCAATCTTTGTGTTACCTATGATATCTAAGATCCTTGAACGGGCAATTCATAATCAATTATATAGCTACATTACTGAAAATAATATCCTAAATGAATCTCAGTCTGGGTTTAAGAAAAACCACTCTACTCATACCACTTTGCTTGATGTCACTGATTATATTCTCAAAAACACTGACAAAGGTAATGTAACTGCCGCCCTTTTTCTTTTGACCTGAAAAGGCCTTTGACACAGTCAATCACGTAATTTTAATTGATAAACTCAGAAAATATGGTATTAGTGATATTGCCTTAGAGTGGTTTAATTCATATTTAAGAAATCGGTCACAAGTTGTTTGTATTAATTCTGATAAGTCTGATTGTAAAAATGTTTGTATTGGTATCCCGCAAGGTTCCATATTGGGACAACTACTTTTTATAATTTATGTGAATTCTCTCCCAAACAGTGTTTCATGTAAATCTGTTATGTACGCCGATGACACTACTCCGCTGTGTAGTTCATCCGACCCAATAATACTTCAGAATGAATTAAATCATAATCTTGACAAAATAGTTAATTGGTTAATGAAAATCACCTGACACTAAATATTAAAAAGACTAAATTTATGATTTTTGGAACAACACAGAATATTTCAAAATGTAATAAGGCTACTGTGAGCTATAGCTATAATAATGAGTCCATTGACAGAGTTGATTTTTTAAAATACTTGGGTGTTACTTTTGACCCGCAGCTTACATGGAACAAACACATTGAAAGCTTATCTTCTAAAGTTTCTAAAAGGATTGGTGTCATTCGTCATATCAGATATTTTGTACCTCAATTTATTCTTAAGATGTAATAGCTAAAACTATTTTTTTTACCTTTATTTGATTATTGTTCTTGTATATGGTCAAACTGTTCCATCCAATTATCTAATAGATTACAAGTTCTGTTAAACACCTTTAGGAAGAATATTACTTTCATGTGATATTAGAACACCAATTAATGATATTTTAATTTTGTTGAACTGGCAAACTCTGAAAAATAGATGGAGAGACCAATTATTATTTTTAACTTTTAAATGCCTTCAAGGACTTGCTCCCTTCTACCTAATTAATATGTTTGTTTTCCTTGAAAATGATAAAAACACTAGAAGCCAGACAAATAATCATCTTGTAGTTCCACAATGGAACATATGTCAAAAACTTTTCATTACCGTGCATCCATAAAGTGGAACCAACTACCTAGCAATATAACTAGGGATTTCCAGAATTTTAACCAATACACATTTAAAAATGCTCTGAATTAATTGGTCTGTCCTCTAATTTTGTAATTAAGTCCTCTATTTTTGTAATTAAGTCATCTTTTTTGTAATTAAGTCCTTTGTTTAAATTTCCTAAATTTTTCTTTTCAATTTTTCAATGTTTGTATTTTATGTTATGTAACTGGACCACAACGAAAACCAGTGCCTTTGCATTGAGCGTGCCATCCAGTATAATGAAAGTTAAATAAATAAATAAACAAAACAACAAGCATATGTCTACCAGATGCCATGAAAACGAACTGTCGTGCCATGCCATGGAGATTATAATAAATTGATTAAAATAACATTCAGTATGTCAAACAAAAGGAATAAAGTTAAATTTACCACCAGAAAAAAAACTCAAATAATGTTTCTATGGGTGATTCTTTTCAGTAGCCTGGCGTTTTAAAAATTGGAGTGCTATTTCCGAGCATCTAGATGTGTAAATGTTACAAATTTTTCTAACCTCAGCCCCAACCATGGTGGGCTGAGGTTATTGGGGGCTCTCGCGCCGTACCAACCAACAAATGCTTCCGTCAACTTTGATTATGGAGGAAATGAAAATTTAAATTTGTTAGGTTTATTTATATTTATCTCTAAAAAAAAACCATTAGGGTTTTTTTATTTGTTTAAATAAATCTGTTTAATTAAATCTTCGTCGTCTTACACTGAGCTTGTTCCTGTGTCACCCACTATGTTTGGGCGATCTGACGTCATCCCAATCGAAGCATGTGTTCGCACGCCACCACTGCATCCCCGAAAAAAAATTTAACCAATTGGCAGACTGGGTTTCAGAGGCACGGTCTCTGCCCTCAGGAAAGGTCATCATGATGACGAAAATGTGTTGTCTTTAGAAAAAAGTACACAAGACCGAAAATACATGTCAATATAAAAGCATCAATTTTATTGATAATTACATTTGATATGCTATAGAGCAAAACAACACGTAGGGCCTACTTTACTGTACGAAACAGTACTTGAAATATCAGTCACTTGTAATGCCAAAAAGTGAGGCAATTTTTGTCCCTGCGGTTCGCGATCTGAATATTTTTTTTTGAGATGACGGTGTATAGCCTAGGCCGCACCCGAAATTTTGGGGTCTAAAATTGCGTGAAAATTTGAAGGTTATACACCGGAATGCGGTAGGCTAGCTAGCTTTAGTTTAATGCAAAATGTGATTTTTTTTTTTTTTTGATGGACGACGTTTCAAAATACTACTACAACATTTGTCATTTGTTTATTTCCCTGGTAAATCAGGGAGCACAGTTAATTGCTCTCCTGAAAGCATAAAGGTGTTTGGAGGAGCAGTATTTGCTCACGCTCCTTAACAATGATGGCCTAGACGACCTCCTTAAAAGTGATGGCCTAATATTCATTTTATTGCCCTTGGTAATAATATTTAACATAACAATCCAACTATCAAACACTGTAAAATGGCATTTTACAGTGTGGTTATAATTTTTCATTTTTTTCTTCAGTATGGAAGGACACCCCTACCAAACCCACCACTGCTCGGGGCTAAATCCCCTCAAATGACGCTTCGCGACAAGTTCCTCCGCCTATTGCCTAAGTTCCACCGGCAATATACTTTCAAAGTGACACCCCTGTATATTTTTTAATAGTGTTGGCATATATAAAAAAAAAATCAAATCTGTATTACTAGAGTAAGTTTTTGTTGTGACTTTGTTAATATTTGTATCTGTTTATTTGTATCAATTTTTTGTTTCCATTTCATTCCAAGAAAATAAGAAAATTTCTACTTTGTCACACAATTGATCTTGTAAATTAATTGTTAAAAAGCAAAACAATTTTTCATTACTGATGCCTCCTCGCACATATTGTGGGAAATTTATTTAACCCATAAACCCCTAGGCCCGCATTAATGCGGGCCGAGGTCACCAGGGACGATCGTGATTAATTATGCAATTAATTAATAATTATTTAAAAATCGTATGCGTGGATTAGTGTGCATGTAAGTTAAAAAAATATGTGAGAAAATATCAAAAAACATTTATAGAAAATATTTCTTATTCTATATATAATTAATTTCTGAGTTTAGGGTAATTAGCAATTTGTAATTTGATCGTTGTTTTTGTAACATGATCGCCTTGATCAAGGCGTGGGCGTCAATACTGGTGGTGAATAAAATCTCCTAAAAACACACTTTATTTTCAGTAAATAACTATTCTGACACTTTCATATTATAAATATATTTTCAAAATACATACTGGGCCTAGGCCCCCTTCAATGTAAAATTTTATATTATTTTTATCTTCCAAAGTTCTTCGTCAATAAATTCAAATTTAGATTTATTTTGTAAAGGAATAATTTGTGCTGATGTGGAGATGTGTTTTTATTCTGACTACAGACTCAGGATTCAATAATTTAGTTTTAAAATTATTCATCAAAAAATATTTATAAAATAAAACAATAACTGGAAATAATTTATTTTTTTTATTTTTTTCATAAATTCACAATACTAAATAATAAGTTATTTAGAAGCATTTTTTAATTATCTTTCAATTGGTATCAATCATTATTGTATTATTCCTTCAGAAAAAATTATATTTAACCATATTTCTGACACTGGAAAAAAATTCAAAATCATTAAAAAAAATCTAGGGGTCAATGGGTTAATGAATAATTCCAAATTGTAGATGTTATTTCTCATTTACATAAATGGAAGAACAGAACATATAAGGGTCTTATTCTACTGCATAGATAATATGTTACGCTGTGATAGTAAACGTAAATTATAAATCGAAGCAGAACATACTGCGTAGTATTCAGCCCATGAAATTTGGAAAAAATTAGGTCTGAAAAAATTTGCCGACCTTAAATCCTCCGAGGTCGGCAGCCTCGGCAATTTTTTAATACCTAGGCCTATAAACTACGATTTTTCCGAACGCTCAACCTTGCATCGTCACCTACAAATTGATTTTGTTTAATTTCTCTATTAAATCAATATATTGCTGGTGAAAGAATGGTCGCACTTGTATTAATTTAATAGTGTAGTATAAAACAAATGTTTTACATAAGAAAATCGCCGAATAAATTTCGTTTTAGCGTTTGTTTTATCGTTATCTTTGGCATGGGAAATATCACTATAAAAGCTACGATCGTATAATCACAGGCTGCATCATACTACAGAATGATCAACGCGTACGAAAACTCTTTAAAAACTCAGATTTACATCCTTATAACACCAGAATTATGACAACCTTCACCTTCCTCTACCCAAACACAATATTCAATATAGTGGTTCCAAACTTTTTAATGAACTCCTCCTTGAAATTATATCGGCCCCTTCCAGGAAAATTTTCTCTTTTAAGGTCAAGAAATATCTCTTATCTAAATATGTTTAAATCAAATCAAAATCAAAGTTTATTTTTCTAATACCCTTATTATAATATTGACAAATTTTTGCTTAATCATTTCTCCACTTCTCCCATCTGCTCTGTGTTGTATCTGTGTTTTGTACTTGTTTCGTTTATGAATTTATTTCAATGAAATTTATGCTTTCGTAATTATATGGGTCGCTCGCTACAAGTGCCTGTTGATAAATGGTTTTTCTTTTTGTCATTTGGCGTATACTTTTTGAGCTGTGCCCTCTATCATACAAGTCTTCTTTTTTTATGAAATTCGGTTGTTTAATGTTTATCATTTGTTTTATATCATATTGTGTGATGAAATAAATGTTTATTTGAATTGAATTGAATTGAATGAATCGAGCCATAAAGTAGTTTTAATTACGTATGTATCCAAACCATTTGACAGCTACAGAAATTTTTATAATAATTTTGGTATGAGGATGGATACAAAGCTATCCTCTATCAGTGATTGGAAAATTTGCAAAAATTTGGTCCTTAACGAGGAAGGTCAATAGGTTAAGAGGAAATTAAATACCTCCTTGGTACTATACACGTGTTGTTGTCACTGTGCCTAAAACTAGATGCTTAAAGTCAGGTGCCGCTCAGGAGGAAAAAAAAATTCTTTGATATACAACTGATTTTTCTAAAACACAAAAAGCATATTCGAAGAAAAACATGGAAGTGGTTAATGAGATACAGATTTTTGAATATTTTAAAAACTAGAGGAAAAATGAGTGGTTACAGTACGCCCCTTTTTCCCCCAGTTTTTAAATATTCAAAAATTTGCATCTCATTAACGGCTTCCGAGTTTTTCGTCAAATGTGCTTTTTGTGTTTTAGAAATATCAGTTAACATATCAAAATGTTTTTCCCTCCGGAGCCTGGCTTTAATACGAGTAGTTATTTTTTGATGCAAAATATATTGTTCGTAAACAGTGTTTGTATGGTTATGGGTCAGGTAGGATGCATAGGTAAGTAATTTAGCTAATATATCCTACTGCAGTATGTGGGATTTAGTTGTCCTGTGCCTCGGTTTATAGTCCACAGATAGTTAACAAATGCTACATGTGGTACAGGGGTGGAAATTTCTGACTGTACTAAAACAATTTCATTCAAAATTCACTGTGAATTCTTGATTTATCAATTAACCCATTTAAAACCAAACAAATAATTTTACTACGCTGTTCTTGAAGGGGACCATCTTTACTCAAATTTGGTCATTTTATCAGTACTAACACAGGCCATGACTTGCTTTACACCGGAATGCATTTTACTAATGCGATATTATTATTTTATCATGTATCATCTCTTTTTAGTTGTTAGTTTAATGGTGACTAATTGTCCTCTGTTGTTGACTGTAGCAGTATGATCATGGAGCTTATCTGTAAGCCCAGGTACAGTTATCAGGTCAGAATATTGTCAGGCTAGATTATTTAATATTTTGCTCCAGTGAAGCTTCAAAGTACAGTAAGTATTGTATCATAAGATTTAGGAATTATTTCCAATTTGTCAGTTTGCTTACAGCTCTTTTGCTTCGTAATTATTTCCAATGCTGCTAGATAATTTTTTGATGGGGAGGGGGAGGTTGAGTATATATGACAGGGGTCCATATATTTCTGATGGTAGCCAGTGGGATGGGGCCCAGGGGCTACTGTACACCAGTATTTTTTCTGCATTTTGGATCTGAAGAGTCCAACAGAGGGAGGGGCTTAAAATATGGGGAGAGGGGAGTCATCCATAATTTAATAAGAGTAAAAAACATATTCTTTTCTGTGATCCTCTAAATAGTACAGAATATAATGTTGATTTGTGTCATTTTGAGACCATCATTTTATCTTTTTCTTAAAAAGAACTCATACTTACAGTTTTAATACCCCTTCCCCCTAAAGATGTTTTGTACTCCTTTGAAAGTTTTGAAAATTATGGATGGTCCCATGACCCATACTAGTTTTGATAGTAGATATCGGTTTTTTGTGATGAGTGAAGATTGTGCACTAAGTTATTGTGTTGAGATACATCATTCCAGTTGCCAGTTAAAATATTGAAAAAACATCTAATTGGTTCCTATTGCATTCACATCAGCAATAATGTTTGTGCTAAGCTAAGATTTGTAAAATGAAATGTAATACTTGATACTGTTTACTTTACATTAGCCTACATTATACAATATCTTTAATATTAAATTTATTTGTCACACAACTGCGTGGGTGGTTCATCCTAAAGAAAACATAGACAAGAAATATAATGTAAAAAAAATTAGTTAACAATTAACGAATTAACAATGATAATAATAATGATATAGTAGTTGGATTTATAGTGCTTTATACAGAGTCTCAAAGCTCACATAGTAACTTTCTTCTCCCCTAAGGTTCTCTTCATGTCTGAGCTACCTGGTAAACCGGTACCAGCTACTCTCGTCTGTCCACAACAGGGGATGTATGGACCAGTACACCGGGGTAACCCCTTACTCATCTCAAAAGCTCTATTGAGTTCTTTAAAGTACACATGAGCCAAGTGTACACTGGACCTACAGTATATAGTCTTTATCCGAGAAAACTTGTTCCACCTCCAGAACCATAGGCAAGTGTGCTGTTCGAACCAGCACCAATATTATGGCTATAGGTTGCGGTGACCTAGCCTTAACCACTCACACGGCAGCTAACGGTTAGCAGGATCCGGATCCTGCTAACCGTTAGGTGCAGTGCGTCCATATGAGAAAATCCTGATCCGGATACCAAAAATATGATGATCGAATCACTGGCCAATAAGAAACTGGAAATTGTAAATGCGTACATGTGATTGGTTGATGATAGACACCGCTCAACTTGCTAACCGATAGCGCTTGCTAACCGTTAGCGGTATCCGGATACTGCTAACGATTAGCGCTAACCGATTGGGCGTTCTCACACAGGTGCTAACGGTTAGCTCCAGATCCGGATACTAGGGCTCTCGTGAGAACCAGGCTTTAGACAACTCCAACAAATATTTAATAGTAAATTACGTTCACTATTAAATGGTGTAATTTAATACAGAATCTGTTGTGATCTAAACATCTCAATTGCTAGTTTCTGTGAAAACCATCTAATTGGTTCCTATAGGTTCCTGTTTGTGCTAAGCTAAGATTTGTAGAATAAAATTGAATACTTGTATTGTTTACTTTACAGAAGCCTACATTATAACTTGTATTCACTATTATTAAATGTTGTGTAATCTAATATTGTTACAAAAATATTTATTTTTAACTGTTTGCTATTGTAACAGTTTACATAAAATGTCATGGGTATAGCATACAACATAAGGAATTATCAGAATAATACAAGCACACCGTAATGGTTGATGAGTAGCTTTTTTATTTATAGCAAATATAACTGTTATGATTGAGCAAATAGGCCAATGAGCAGTTGTTGAAGGCCAAAGATCAATGATAGGCCAAATATACCTTAACCAGTGCCAGTTTAGGACAAACATCAGTTGTTTATTATGTATCATATTTGCCTTTATTAAAACTTGCCATACTGTACTGCATTTCTGAAATGTATTCAAACGGGTTTGGTCAAATTGAAATGAAAATGAAGTAAAAGGTTTATCACAATTTTCCCAATATTTTCATACTGAAAAGTGATATAATGATACAGTATATCTGTACTTTCGATGATATTTAGTGTTTTCAAATGTATTTCCCAATCAGGATTCGAGCCAATACAATACAAAGACAATCTGAATACCATTATGTGGGTGCTCTGTGACAAACACCTGAATATAATAAAATCCATCTTAGACAACACTGCAACATACATTTTGATAAAACATGAAGCATTTTCTTTGTATATGAACACTGCTCAGTCCCCGTGATCAAGTGGTTCAATGTGACATGATGATATGGTTGTGATATGACATCATCGTACCCATATATCGAAGCAAATCATACAAATTTTTTACAAAATAGTGATACCAGGGATTTATATCTAGTGCCATTATCATTTGGCAAATCACAATAAAAGAAATAAACTGAAGGGAGGCTTGAACAGAAAGTTGAGCATGTTTATGTTTTTACCTCAAAGAGATGGAAATTGTCACAAAACAAAACTTTATAATATGGACAGAGGTGGATTAGGCAAAGAAATTATATAATACTCAATAACTAGAACTTCCTTGATGAAATCGCCTCAACGTCTCAAACAAATTTTCATTATGATGGCTATTCCAGTGCCCTATTTATATAATATGTGGTTTAAGCCTTTAAAACGCTATGAATATGTGTCATTCTCTTTTCCATACTCGCACAGATCCCTTGACTTTGGCCTAATAATAACGCTTGTCTGTACTTTGGTACAGTATTGAAATTCACTGTAATAATGAGCTCCCGAGAAACCCATTTTCAGAAAGATCACTAAATCTGTCCCATTAGTCATTAATTTAGTGAGTGTTAAACCATGAATTTTAGAAGAAAAAGAAACGAAACCAGTTGTAGCTTGCAATTTATCTTGAATATTGTGAAGAGCATATCTATGTTTCAGTTATGTTTCTTTTATTATAAGAAAGAAGTTATAAAGAACACTTAGGCTGAAATTGCTTTAAAAATAAGAATGAAAAAATTATAGCAAAGATGAAATTTCAAATGCCAAGGAGGTTTTATTTTAAAAACTAGAAAAACCTCTGAAGTTCCATCAGGAACACAGAATACTCTGCTAAGAGTGTTCTGTAATACAGATTTTCCCCAATAATTTTCTAAGTAAAATAACACTGAGCATGGGCAAAAAAAGAAAAGATGTAGTCAAATGCTAATCAGTGTGTACTATGGTTCAACATAAGAATTAATAATTAACAATCCATTAAATGCATTCACCATATTATAAACGCTTTTACCGTCATCATTTCACCAAATGAAAACGAATGAAATAAATATAGTTTATCAGGGATACAGTAGTGTATTACTGTATCTTGCCTGTTTTTAAAGGTCAGTGGAAAAGATTAATTTCAAGATTTGAAAAAAAGAATGAAGACTGCATAATTTCTAACGAATCTTCAAGTTTCAATCTGACCTTGGAACGTACAACCTCTTGGGAGGGAATAACTGGTTGGCTTGGTAACTGTTAGGCCAGATTTCAATACTTTAAGAACAGACACTGTATAGAGTATACTGGAGATTACCTTCAAAAGACCTATCAAAATGCAAGTTGAATTAATTTTATTTGCTGATTATACAGGTAGTAGGTATTATACAATGTGCTCTCTGTATTAACAAGTAGGCCTACAAACCAATTCTAACATTTAAATTATTGTTAAATTGTATTATTGTTGTAGTAATAGAAGGTCTATTTACCGTTTGTTGGCCAACATCATTGTCATGAATATAATTATTATAATGTGTTCCTTATCTCAAATATAATCATCATAAATACCATTGTCAGTGTCATCTTTATTGACATAATCATAATCATCCTCATAGCATCAATATGATATCAGCATCAATATGATAAATATCATTGTCATCATCATCATCATCATCCATCATCATTACCATCATCATCATTAATATCATCAAAACATATTTATGGCAGCCTATTGATCATCAGTTTCGTAATTCAACATTATTGGCCTCAGTGTATTGATTTTATCATTTATCATGCAATGTCTCCATTATCATACCCATTAACCATATGATATGAAATAAAATTATTGTCTTTTTGAGATCATGCGTACACAAACTGTTAACCATTTCCAACAGCATGTTTTTATGGATTACCCAAAACCATTGTACATGATTATATCTTGGTAATATAAAAACCTTTTTAAATATTTACTTACTGTAAATATTCAAATACCATATTTTAATATTTTAAATTTCTCAATCTTTTCTCAGTTTCATTTCATATCCATGTTAATAATAAAAAAAAAAAAATTAAAATTATTAATTAATTAATGTTTTTCCCTATAACAGCTGTGAGTGCACCAGGGAACATTTTCGCCAGTATCGCATCGCAAATAGCTACACAATAATTAACAATTGCTACGCAATTACCAAACCGCGTCGCACAACATTGCGAACCAAGAAAAGCTTCATCTCTGCATGTTGTTTTTCACACTAGGCCCTAGGCCTAGCCAGACGTAGGCCTCCGAATGTTTTATAACTTACACGTTTTAGTTGTCATTTGTTTTCAATAAAATAGTTCTTATTGTGTTTGTATTGTTTTTCAACCATGCTTCAACGTATCATTCTGATAACACTCTCACTCGAGCTCAAAGGCAATGACCTCGTTTACAACGTGCGAACACATGTCACAAAATCTCCGATTTGTTTTCGTCTCCTCGAGTCTCGGCGGAGTAGATACATTGCGCATGTTCAATCGTAATTAAACTTGTTGATAATTCCCCTATGGTGGAGGCTTGGTCAAATATCGGAAGTTTGTAAACTTCTCAAATGACGAAATAAATGTTTTAAAACGAAAAAAATTATTTAGTAAAAGTGATTTTATTTGAACTGTGGGTGGAGAAAAATAAAACGTTATTTCTCTGGATTTAATAACTCAATGGAGCAATTCGGGGGAGCAATCAATTCTTGAGACGTCACATAGTGGGAAAGATGCTGCCCGTGAAAATAAACACAATAACCCACAACCGTGTCTACCATTATGAATCGTTCTGTATTCCCAGGGATAAGTGAAATTACATCTCACTTACCCCTGGTATTCCTCAATCAGAGCAATTTGCTCTACGCTCAGACCAGGAAACTTTGTTGCTAGGTTACAACTTGCTGTGAAAATTATCAGTTATTTTTCCACCCGCGTCAGTGCTTTGTCGGAAGAAAATCAAAGAACACTCCGACAGGCTCTTCTCTTTGAACGGCCTTCCGCCCGCCGCCGCATTCGATTCACGCTCAAACCAACCTCGTGGTATATGGTGTGTTGATGTTTTGAAATGGTGCGCAGTGAAGCTTAACAACTGGGAACCTGTCAGCATTATAAACAAGATGACGATTAGATAGGGTAGTGCTAGGCCTGACTCTCGTTTATAAATACTGTACTTAAATAGAACAAACATGCAAGATTCTTTTTAGCATTAATGGTTTTAAATCAGTTAAGTACATATTGCTGGTTTCAAGAGAGCTGTAATCTGCTGTAATGTTGTGCCGATTAATGATTGATTCTGTCATTGTCAAGCAAGTCTGCCACACAAAAATAGGCCTAGGCCTAGTGAATCAAGTTACATTCCTCGGTGTCGGTTGACCACGGCCAAGTAAAGTAGGCCTAATATGAACTTTTGACTTGATCAACTCAACCTTAATTTTCCTTTACAATATAATCAGGACATTTTTGTTCTGTTGATAACATTATTGTCCTATCATTGTTATCAATGTTAACTCATCCCCAGACGACCGTGGCCCAGTCAACTCATCCCCATTATTCGTGGTGGTAAAAAATAACGATTGTATTTTTGTAACATCACTATGTACTTTATTAAGTTTATTGTTCACATCATAGAGAAGGAAGTTCTCTCTCTATGTTCACATAGATTATTCCAAATAAACAGCATCCATTGATACTTCAATAATTAATATTGTATACATACAAAACAAAGAATATTGAAATTAAAATGTAAATTTACTCTATTGTTTAAAAAAATCTTCACTAATGTAAATTGCAATGTTGTGTTCATCTTCATCATCTAAAGTAGTGGGACTTCTTCATTATGGGCTTTTCTTGAATGAATTTCTTTTTGGAAGCCTGCATGGATCTTGAATGTTGTAAAATCATAATAGTTCGATGATAATTTTTGGGGAAAAAATGCTATACAAACATGCGATATTGCTACTCAATTTTCAATTTGATTAGCAAACATTGCTAATCAAAATTTTGAAATGAAAATGTTCCCTGTGCACTGAACCATCTAGATCTATAGGTTCCTGGTTGAGTACCATTACATTTCCCTCCGGAGACTGAAATGCAAGTTAATAGCCTGGTTCACGTCAAAGTTAAGCCACTTATCTAAATCTTGAAATATGATACGATTTTCCCTAGTTGCGTTTGATGCCAAGTTAGAGCCAGATAAACAGCCAGCTAGCTACGAGGCCGTCGACGTCACACGGTGGAAAGGCTTGTTTAATAACGTCTACTGTAATTTATGAACCTCTAGTACCAAGGGGTATTCGTAAAAAAAATTGACAAATTCGTAAACTACTATAGATCAGGTGTCAGTTTCCACTACCTAGCC
The DNA here is from genome assembly GCF_011630105.1 of Anneissia japonica. NCBI lineage: Eukaryota > Metazoa > Echinodermata > Crinoidea > Comatulida > Comatulidae > Anneissia > Anneissia japonica. The sequence continues at coordinate 199,696 of NW_022755335.1, read as the reverse complement.
TAGCTGTCCTCTGCCATTGATATATAGACGAACCAACTGACAGTGCAGCAGAGTGGTCTATCGCAATAGTAGACTACTAGGCCCTAGCTAAATTTACCTTTGATAAAAACCAAATGATTTTCACTAGCATTCTCCCATTTAACAAAATACTGTTTTATTTCTCATTAAAACGTCTGTATACTTTATGGACCTTTCTGTCATGTTTTTTTTGCAGTTTTTAGATCGCTGAATTGTGTTGCTTACGTAATGCACTTCGCGAAAATCTAGCTTTGCGGTGTCAAGTAAATTGCTGGCTTGCAACACACTTTTTTTTATTTCGTAAACGTGTACGCTCATTTTAAGGACTGGCGAACGTCGGTGGTAGTTCATTGAAACTGAATTAATAGCGCGACTATTATAGCAGAAATTGAAAAGATTGAAATGTCAATAAATAAATACAACAAATCTAATTTTATTATTAAGAAAAATATATATTATCACTTTGAAAAACGTACGCAATCAGACTTTGAACATTTTCTATTACAAAACATTTTCAAAAGAGATGTTTGTCTTCCAAAGCTCTAATGTATGTAGTAAATCTGGAAAAATAATTAGAATTATATTGAAATATTGATTTGCTCATTTATAAGGTTCAGATAGAGTGAAGTTATCAACTTAGGAAGAGAGACTAAATCAAAACAAATCAGATTTTGCATATTCAGAGACAACAAAAATCCTGAAATTGATTACTCGTCAAGTTAATGGTTTTGTTAAGTTTTTTAACATATGCATCTTTCACTCGGTGATGAATATATTTTCTTGTTGTAATATTCTAGCTGAAAGATACTTAATACAAAGTACTGTAAGTAATTAAAATATATTGTATTTAGTTTCCAATAGATTTTCTGATTAATCAAAATGATAATTTAAGCCTTTTTGATATGTTAGTACATTTACAGTCATGTAAACCTCAGCAATAATATTTGGACTTTATAATGCAAATACTATACTACTGAGTGCAATACAAAATATTGACATCCTTTTACAATTACTTTCAGGGAGAAATGAATGAGGTTGATTTTGGGCCAATGAAGCTAATCCAGCCACAGATGCAGGTGCGTATTTTCACATGGGTATCATGGGTATCATAATGTAGAATCTCATGATTTTATTATTAATTTTGAGCTTGTATAATCCTTCCATGTGTATAGAAAATCTAAACATCCTTGATTGGCTGTAATTTAGTGCAAGTCTAATCTGCTACAGCAAAAAACGGAAAAAGATCACAAAAATTAAGAAACCAATGATGCTTAGGCTAATACCATGAATATTTTTTGATGATATTATAGTATGATGATGAGTGGAGTTGAATAGCTTGGTGGTTAAAATGCTTGCCTTCCAATCCCAGGGTCCTGGGTTCAGTTCCTGTCAGTGTTGCAGGATTTTTTCTCATAGCCAAAACAAATCCACTCCCTAAACCTCATATTGAGATTTAGTTTGTGTAAAGTATCGTGTGTGTATGTTTGTTGTGTGTAAGTGATTGTCACCTTCAATCAAGCAGGACAGTGAATATTTGCCAGTGGCGGATCCAGGGGTGGGGGAGATTCAAGGGGTTTGGATGAACCCCCTCTGTGAAGAAACATAACAAAATACAACTGGGTCCTGGCTTACAAAAGGCATGCTAACCTACCTACCTAGGCATAGGTTGGAAAATCAGACAAACTAGGCTTATAGCCCAACTAGTTTTCAATTAAATAAATTATACACACTGTTTTTGGTTCGCCGTCGTAATAATTTTTGTACGAAACTGCATTCTTTAGGCCTATCGGTTCATTGATCCATGGATGAAGGACTATAACTACTCAATGTTGTAGGAATATAATAATATAGGCCTATTACCTGTCTTGATTTTTTTCCTCTATGATAGGCCTAAAGAATGAGATAAAATTACCTGACCTTTTTTCAAGAGAGGGAAAACCTTGAATTTTGAAGATCTTAAAAGTTACTAAAAGACTCCTCAGAAGTCGGGAAAGCTCATTTCCGGCCATCTAGGAATCAAAATTTTCCCGGGGGAGAACCCGCAGACCCCCCTTTTGTTTTGGGGTTTTTTGGAAACACTTTAAACCCCCGTCTTTTAAATCCTGGATCCGCCCCTGTATTTGCTATTGACAATCCTTGGCGCATGTGTTGTGCGCCTAAATAAATAATTAAAATTTTAAAAAAGTAAAAAAATAAGATATCTTGCTGTACAGTATCTGACTATAATTATATTAGTACCACAGAAATTTAACTTTTTGGGAGGCTATTGTGTTTTTTTTTATACGAGGGAGGTGCTTATTCAAGGGAGGGTACAAAATATTTAGGCACTTAGAAATATATACTCTACATTAACACGTAGACTGCCAAGCCTTTTTTCTAGTTCCATCCCATATGCCAAGTCTCTACCATTATAAAATCATTTCCAATAACTGTAGTGAAACACGAAACAAACATGCAGTATTTATTTTTAAGATCATTACTTCTGGGTCCTTCCCTGCTCGTGGTCTGGAGAACACTGGTATAGTGGTATGTTGGACAGGTGTGACACCTGTCCGGTGTACCTGGCAGCAAACATGAAGCACTGATATCATTCAGGAGAAACTTTTAAGAGGAGCTTGGCACCGTTTCTTCTGTTCACTTGTTAATCATATGTTACTTGATTTTAATAACATTGTACATTTCTATGTTTTACATTGTACATTTGGATGTACACTGTTTGAAAATCTTGGCTACAGCATTGGGTGTTTAGTTGATCATTTAAGGTACATATACTACTACTGTGTTTCTATTGGATTTGTCATAAATACCAATTATGCCAATAAACAATATTTTGATGACATTAATCAGTAGGTAAATTATTTAAAATGACGTAATCCTGTGCCTTCTTGCACTAAACACCCTTTGTTTAAGCACCTCTGGGAACTCTCTTTTTATCTGGAATTAATAAGGCCCAATAAAAAAAAAATGATTAGTTTATCACCCTTACCCGCATCTCTTCTATGGTATTGAAGAAATATAATATATATATTTTTTTTTTAAGGAAATTTTTGAACTTTTACATTTTTTTTGTAAATATTTAGTAGATATTGTTTGTATTATCTCAATCAAGTATTTCTTTTTAAATATCAATGCACCAGCAACAAACAACCTAAAGGAGATATTTAGCTTTCGCAAAAATAAAAATAAAAAGCCTCTCTGCCTCATTACTTTTCCAGCCTAAATAGGGTGATATACTGTACTAATACATTTTGACTAATGTCACAATGATGATGAGAAACATTTCTGGATTCAAGCCTTACTTTTTGACAAATATATAGTTTATTTCATTCATATAGTAACTTTTATTAATGAAAACATTTTAGGAAGTGATATCTAACGGCCATAATTTACCTTTGTTTTAGTTTATGTGTCAACACTAAACATTTAGTTTAGTATTACATGTCATTTTTCATTTCTATTGTCTGTATAAACACTTGAAATAGAGTAAGAAGAAGTTATTTGGTTCACCTGTAGATACAGAGAACAAAATCAGTTTACAATATCTAAAACATTTTTACAGTATTGAATGTCAGAAATGATTTGCACTGATATTACATACATACATCTGCCCTGGCTTAGTGGATACATATCAATCCTTGTTTTTTATTATTTCAGTTTCAGTTATCCTCATAAGAAAATAAACAGGTACTACACATCTGTACATAAAAGAGACTAAAAAATATACAACTTGGGAAATAACCAAAAGGAGCTCGGTTCATAAATTTGAATGAACATGAAAAAAAAATTCTGTGAAAATGCAAATTTTTATTTAGGAAGGCGAAAATCGGACGCACCTCGGTTTTAACGATGTGCCCTCTGTGGTGCCCAAGTGAATAAAAAAATATTTTAAAAACCGCATAGATTAAGCAATTTCCTGCACGCGACAAACATTTTCATAAATACCGGTAGTCCATCTGGTTTCCATGGTGACCATCATCTTGTTATTAGTCACATAGACAATAATTGCTAGCAGGTTGGTTGATTCTCAGTCTACCGTAAAACCTCGAAGTAAAGCCCAGTGGGCTTAAGCTCGTGGTGAAGCCCATCTCGAATTGAAGCCCCCGGGCTTCTTTTCAAGATAGTACAGTACATAAACTGTGCATGAATTTCAGAAAACAAAATGAATTAAAAACAAGCTTGATTTGTACATTAGTTTAGGTGATTTAATGCCAGTTAAATACACTCCATGATACAGAGTGATTTTACTGTACATTGACCTTATTTATTGTTTAATTGCACAAATTCACAAAATTTACAGCATTCATTTTGAAAAGAAGGCCCCTCTTTACTTTAAAGACTTTAAAAGTAGCCCATCTCGAAATGAAGCCCATTCAAAGTTCCCAAAAAAAAAGAAGCCCAGGGCTTCAATTCAAGGTTTTACGGTACTCCGATAAATGTTTGAGATGTGTGTACATGGTCAATAGACACGTTGTTTTAAGTATTTTTTTTTTTAAATAGTTGTAAAAACAAGTTTCTGATAAATTTTTAGTTGAAATTGTAATATGCATGGGTCCAGGTATAATGGGATGTCTTTAAATTTACATACAAAAAAAGTCAACAATTACAATTTGTAGTGATTCTTTAATATTCATTCATTAATTGAATATTTATTCAGTTTTTAAAATATGCAATACGGTACTTCAAATTATTATCTAACCTTATTTTTCAAAATGTTAACATATTTTATTTGACATTTAAAGCATGTTGTGGTCCATCAAATTTATCCACATTGTGTACAGCATTCTTTCTGTGAGCTATTTAATTAAAAATATCTTTAGCCTATTTTTAATACATTCATTAGCTTTCTTCATCTTACTTCACGTTTCATAGAAAAGGAATTTGAGAGCGTTTCATAATTTTTCAAAATAGTGACAGATGTTTTATTTGACATTTGAAATGTGGCCCATTAGATCATTCCTTATTGTCTTCTCCATGCTGTCTGTAAGCTATTTTATTGTACAAGAAGTGTGTCTATTGAGAAGTCTGTTTTTATTACCTTTGTTTGCCTTCTACAATACTAGAATTCAGCTGTACAATAGTAATGCTAAAAATACTGGTCAGCCCATGCCTGGGTCAGCTTATAATTTTACATCCAGTGAAAGAAATTTATTTAAAATAAATGATAAATTATCGAGACTTCGTATATAATAACTAGGCATATCAATTAAACATAATAGGCCAACTGACTATGACAGAACAAACCCATAGTATTTTAAATGGAACTATAGACCTCTACTAATATATGGAATGGAGCCAAAGTGGCCTGCTCTTTGAATAATAATGCATCATTGTCCATTCTTCGAAATAAAAGCTTTGACATTACTGTACCTCCAATACTTACTATATAAAGAGATTTATTATTAGGTTGCCATGGTGATGAATGAGGTCAACACACTTAGTATGATGGCTGTTTTAATATTTGACGCTTTTCTTTGTGTGAGAAAGCTTTTTATTAATGACTTCGCAGGCTTTTGTTCTCTTAAACCATTAACAGTGATTGTCAAAATGATTACTTGGTGATGTAGTAAATATTTATTATACAGTACGAACAATCTTATGTACTATTAAAAATACTGCCGTGATTGGCAGATGCTGATTATTTTTTGTTGGTTTTCAAGTTCCTTCCACCTATTTGTTTGTTAATTGAAGTTGTGCTGTTAACAGAGAACAATTAAGTAATATAAATCAGAGAAGCAATGTCAAAAAGTAATGACAAGACATAATTAAAGATTGACATCTTACTAATTAGAAGCTACAGTAGGCGTTTCATTCATTGGTCAAATCTGTTGTCTAAAGTATCGTGAAGTCCTAATATTATCCTGCATATAGGGCAAGGTATAACATGGATAAGTACAGTAAAACGTCCATTTTGCAAACGTCCATTTTACCAATAAATAATCCGATTGCGCACGTTTTTACTAAGTGATAATGTATATTTTTCTTAAAATCAAGTTTGTTGTATTTATTTATTAATAGTTCGATCTTTTCTTCTATTTGTGCTATAATAATTACTATATTAATGTAATAAACCTAACCAGAACAACGAACTACCAATGCAAGCATCGTCCGATTGAGCGCACATGTTTACGATGACGAACGAGAGTGTTGGGGTCAGCAATTTATTGACATTGTGAATGCTAGTATGATCGCGAAATGCATGTAAACAACACAATTTAGCGATCTAACAACTAGAAAGTACACGAAAGAAAGGGCCATAAAACATACAGATGTTTAAATAAGAATAATATTTTGTTAAGTGGAAGAATGCCAGCGATTAAAATAATTTGGTTTTTATTTAAAGGTAAATTCGGCTAGGCTTTATCGCGGTTGACCACGCTGCTGCACTGTCGGTTCGTGCTAGGCCTGGCCGCCGTCAGCCTATCGGCGCTCAATGGCAGGGGATAGCTAGGCCCAGGTATTGGAAACTGACTGCCAATCTAGTTTACGAATTTTTCAATTTTACGAACACCCTTTGGTACCAAAGGGTAAGTAAAATGGACTTGGACTTGGAAGATAAACATACTTCAGTTTAAAATTCTGCTTGAAATCCCATACATTTTATAATTCCCCCTTGTGTGTTAAGGAGAGCATGACATTTTAAAGTAGAAAAATATTGATGTACCATACTAAATCACACTCAAAAGTTCAAATCAATTGAACATATTAATATCTGCTGCCTGTATCAGACATCAATTTTAGAAATTTGTCAGAACTGAAATCAGAGGGATTTAAGAAATCGGACAAATACTAATTAAATTTAGCAACAGCGGAAATATTAATTGTGGAAAGGAGTATGGGCACAAATCCCAGGAAACAGTGCATCTATGTCTTAAATTTGCTATTCTGACCTCCCTCAGCAATTTTTATCTTTGCAAGGTACTGTTTGAGAATACCATCCTTCAGATAGACAATTGGCTAGCAGTGAAAACCAACCATGTGTATCCTATGCGGTTGGAACACACTGTAAGCCTGATGATCGTAAAACTGATAATAATTACTATTATAATAGTAATCTTAGAATTCTATGAGCCGTACTCTCTGATATATAATATAATACTGGAAATGGTACAGTAGTATTTCAAAGACTAGTTTTATTTTACTTGGAACTAGCTTTCATGCACATAGCCACGTCACCTGAAGAAGATCTATGTGCTTGAAACATTTAGGTTTTTATAAAGGAATTCAGTTCAAAAATGCTAAATAAACTATAAAAGAAAATACGCAGTTGAAGCATTTGTTAGCTGGGGAAGCAGCATACCTTGTTTTCTTGATGGCCTGCCACTGACTTAAATCTAATCAACTTAACAATCAGTTGCTCAATTGGTATTGCATTTTAGATTTAAACTGAAAATAGAACAAGAAAAATGTCTCCAAATAATATTATTTTGTACGATTTATACAGCATAGTCTTTGCATAGACCTGAAATTTTTGACCAGCAAATTAAGGATGTATTTACGGTATTAATTTAAAACCATCATTAAGGAGGGTAGCTCATCTAGCAGAGCTGATCATTTGGGCCCTCACATACATTTATAATAAAATAATAAAACAATAAAATTTAATTTAAAAAAAAAATTAATGATTAAGGCAAATCTAGATTGCCAGAAATGGCACACTCAGACTTTAAATTTGAATAAAAAATTTTTTCTTAATTGTTTTTTTTTATATTTTGAAAAATTTAGTGGGGAGGAGGCAGGCTTGCTAGTCCCCACCCCTTTAAATTAGCCACTGATTATCATCGATTTATGCTGAAGTGGGAAAATGAGACTTAATATTTGAGACTTTGCGTGGCCCATGTCTGATTCAAAATCGCGAAACTATAGGATCGACATTTTGCGAAATATGTCTATTTCGTGAATACTTACCTGGATAAACCGACGATTGCCATTGTTCCCAAAACGGAACACCACTTCAAAATACCCAGGGCGCCACGAACAAACCGTCTTTGGCAGCAAACTGGCCAAAGAAGAGATCTGCCCCAAAAGAGGAGCAGTCCAAAAACCAGTCAAAATGACCGGGACTGACCGTAGTCACCCGGAGAACATTAGGCCTTCGGGCCGCACCAGCAGCAATAGAACTGAACTGATCAGAAATAAGGCTGCACTGTCCACAAAGGACAAAGCCTCCTCGGTCGCGCCATGTGCTTTGTTTGAAAACAAAGTATTGCACATAGCAGAATGCTCCTGATCTTCCCGCAATCTGCCCTAGGCAGCGTGAGGAATGGGCGGCGCCTGAATAAACTCTTAAAATGGTCCTTGGGGACTGAAAAAGTGGCTGTTAGCGCCGAGAAGCAGCAACCGGCTTAGACTTCAATTGCGAGTTCAAGCGAAGAATGAGGTCCGGGTGGAGACCCAAAACGGGAACAGGGTAAGCAGGATGTGCAGGAGCTGGCGGGCCCCCCCCCCCAACAGGCCCGTCCCCAAACCACCCCGGGATTGAGTCTCAAAAGAGACGCCTAAATGATCAAGAATGGGTGGCATCGCCCAGGCAACGAGCTAGGAAAGATTGGAACTGAGAATTAAATCCTCAGCCTCCGAATCATGAAGTTCTGACGAGTCATCCATAGTCCAAAAATAAGAACAAGATAAGAACATTTTAAACCTGTGCAAAATTTTGCTGGTTCTTATAAAATAAAAAGTGTATTATTGTTTGTATTTGCATAAAAGGTTATAGGCCTAGTCATTTGAAATTTATTAGGAAAAATGCTATTCTTATAGATCACATGTCAATACTTGTTAATGTTTAGATTTACATAATTACGTTGTGGTAAGATATAAGATATTCATTGTGGGCATATTAATAAAACATTGTTCTAATGAAGATTCGCCTAAAATGTGGTTTTTGGAAAACCTGCTCGCTACCCAACGCAGAAGTCGGGTATCGACCTACTTTTGGATCACGACCCATAGTTTGGGAAGTATGGCTTCATTAAAGATTTTTTTTTTACTTTTTATATCTGTGATTGAGGGTTTTTCCTGGATTTTTATAGTGGTGACAGTATTTAAACATTGTACTTAAATATAATGTAGCCTAAACAGATTTATTTTGCATTGAGTTGCTTTGTGTATGTAACTATTGTTACTGTATGATACATACTGTATATAATGATAGGGAAAAAAATGAAATGGTCATTTTCTTTGCTACGTGACTTTGTCATATATTAATATTTGAACACATTTTGAAGATGAAAATGAAGACTCAACAGTTTGACAGCATAATGGTTCTGACAGTGCTGAGTAATCTGCCCAGCAGCAATTTCCATTAACTTTAATTTGACTTTCATCAAACAAATATGCGGAGAGTATTATGCAATGGACAAAGATTCAAATCCCTATAATACTTTGATTAACAAATTTATGATCACATCCATATAAACATACACATTACTACAATTGATTAGATAATTATATCTTTTTTTTTTGTTCTTTTCATTCAACTGATTCATTGTTTATGTAGTGTAAATATATTGATATTGTGTTTTGTGATTGTTACTAATAACCCAGGTAGAAACATAATGACAAATGAAATGAGTCTGAATGTGAATCTAACACGTCAAAAACATCAGTAGCCTATAGACTGGCATTATTTAAAATATACCCCCTCAAATACATAACCATGGAGTTGCATACTAGTTGACTAACTTTCTCAAATTTCAGGTTCTGCTGGTTTTTGGCAAAGAGGATTCTCAGAGCGATTCATTCTGGTGGGCAGCGGAGAAGGGAGGCTACCAGTGTAGTATCGTGCACAATCAAGTGGACGCACTTGAGTGCTATCTAGAGAAACAACATGAAGTTATCATTGTCGATCACCGACACAAGAGCTTTGATGCCCTCGCTTTATGCAGGTGAGAGAGTTTTTCTATATTTTATGTTAATTAAAGAAAGTGAATATATTTCCGGTACTGTAATGAATAACGGTTACATGAATTTTAATTCCGCATGCTTAGCTGATCATCGCCTCACGAAGGTAGAATCAAGTTAGTAATACTGACTGTCGTGGTTACAAATTGACGTAAAACATTTCATCACCAGTAGATATATTATATGCACAGTATTTATTAAAACATTGATTGGTTCATGATAAAAGGATTATCTATGTTATCAACTAATTTCAGGATTTGTGAAAAATTACGAATGATAAATTATTTAATTATTTGGGTAATGACCAACAGTCTCAGATTCCCAAATGTCACTGTTCTGAGCAACACAACAATTTTGTGTTTTTTTATTGCTGTATGAAATGCATACTAATCCTGATTTTTCCTAAACAAACATTCTAAGCCGAGCATAATCTACAGTGTTTTTGTTTGTCAAGTTCAACAATGTTTGAACAGATTTTGTTTTTAGTATGCTTGTTACAGACATGTTTTTTCAAACAAATCTTTTACTATTACTATTCAGACCATTGTTCTACTTCCTCAGAAAAAAAAAATCTGTTTGGACAGTCTGACCATCGACACAAATGTTTTATTGATAATATGCTGTGTTAATTTGTTGTTTTTTTTACTGTACCATGTTTACTCATTTTTGTTATGAAAAACAAGATAATATATTAATTTGATAGTAAATATTGTTATGTGAGAATTTGTTCAGATATTTTATTGATAAATTATTAGAATAAATGTTTCCATGTTTTTACACATTGTATCTAGATGTAATTTTGATCCCAAGTTATCAACTAATGCTGAAATATTTACCCTCATTATTTATGGTTACTAAATTTAAAAAAAATGTCAAGTTTTTTTTTTGTTCGCTAAACAGATCTGTACGAGCTACACAAGGCAGTCAACATTCTGTTATAGTTGCCGTGGTAAAGAAGAGGTAAGTTCGCTGTTAGGTTGCTAAGTAACCATATATAATCAATGATTATCATTAATCATTTCCATTAAATGGCCCAGTTTACATGTGTATGTAGGTTGGCCAGATTGCAGTGGATGGCATGTCTTCTCATGTTTTTGTTAGCATTTTTTCCTATTTTAATCATATATGTTTAAGGTCTCCCTCTATAGTTTTATTCCATCACATGGTTTTGCCCTTCTTTTAAGTTGAACCAAAGATTATAGAACCTCAAGAGCTCTGACTCTTGGGGATTTCGTTAGAATGCAATTCTATGTCAAACAAAGTACTAGTATACAATTTAGAGGACGCCCTTCAAAAGAACATAATAATCAACACCAGGCTCGTAGCCAGGTCCTTCCGGGGGGTGGGGGGGGGTTTCTGGGCGTGAGGTCCAAGCCCCGGTGGGGTCGGATAATTCCCCAAAGCAAGAGGATTTTTGTGCTTTATGGGTCTCAATAATGCTATAAAATCAGATATGTTTGAAAACGTCTATGTCTGGGTGGGTCTGTAGTGCATTATTATTTGGGTTGGAGGACATATTTGGGAAATTTGAAGAGGGGGGGGGGGTTCACCATAAAAAAAGGGGGTTGTGCTAGAAAAGGGGGTTCACCCGAACCATAAAAACCCCCCCTGGATACGGGCCTGAACACAACCGCAGTGCAAAGGCACGCTAACAGTGCTACTGCAGCAACCAGGGACGCGTACACTATAGTTTCTGATAGTGGCACTAGTCTTTCACTTACATTGCCCAAGTTTCTGTGCCATACATCATTGTCCCGACACATAAGATGCGTCCTTTTTTTAATAGGATGGTCATATACCTGTTATGAGTGGTGCAATATAAATAAAATACTCATCAAATGTTTACATGTACAACAGCTTATCATCTGAACCATTTGAATATATCAGGAAGTATTTCAACATTATCTGAATAATTCTAAACATTGCAGACAAACATTGATACATAAAATTTGTTTATCTATTAATATGTCCACTTCATAAGAAAGCTAAGGCAAGACTTTGTTTATGCTTTCTTTAGCGAACCCGCCACCGCTAGAAATGATGGATCTCGAATAAATATAAATTTTATTTTTGACCAGTTAGTGCACACGTCGCCACGAACAAATTGAAATTTTTAGGAAAAAAGTAGAAGTTTTTCTTTATATTTATTTCTCCTGCTTCTACCTTGAAATCTCCAAAAATAAGATATGTATATTTCTTCTTAATTTTTATAAATTTAAAGCACTTAACCATCCCATGGCTACACTGTTTACATTCACCATCCATGTGATGTTTTTGGCAAAACTATTTGCTAAATAAAAAAGCAAAATTTTATTTTTTATTTTTTTTTAAATAAGTTTGCGAAACAAGGTATAAAAAAGTCTCGCCTAATTATCTCCTCACAAAATGTATATAATGTCAATAGCATAGGATGCCAAAGTATGTTCATGCAAATGCTATGAGACATTTATTACTATGTAACTATGTAATAAAACATTGTTGTTTTACAAATATCACAGATTTACTGCAGTGAAATCTGAATGTACATTAAAGCAACATGAACAATGTGCCTTTACCTATTATAATGTTAATTAAGGCAGAATTCAGTAACCAACATATTATATAGAGAATATGCAGTGCATTACTTTCAATGCACTACAATCAACATGCCCATTTTAACAATTATCACCAATCCAAAGAGGTGAATAGTCAAGCCTATTGTATACGTTCAATTAAATCACACATTATTTGTTATATAATATTGTAATACCAGGTTATAATTTTAAACCATGCATTTGACCTCGGCATTACTTGAATGATTGCGATAACCTTTAAATAAGGATTCAAAATTACCTAGGTGCCTGATATGATGTTTTCTTTAGCATTATTGTACAGCACTGACTATTGTCAAGAATACTCAACCAGGCTCTAATCCAACATTAACTATTTAGTATAAAATGCAATGACAACAATTTCGCTGTAGATACCTCTTTTAAAAAAATATATTTTGAAATTAGAAGATCTACATTATTTTCTTTATTCCAACAAATATTAATGGCAAATCTATGCTTCACAAAAACACCACTCACATATGAAATAAAAACACAAGTTGAAAGGTGGCCATCAGCATCCTGTCTTTGCATTTAATAAATCTTTACCTTTTGTTAGTTTTCTTTTAAAAAAGAAATGCTTTAACCTTTCATTTGCTAGTGATACTTATATAGTTATATTAAATACAATACAATTTTTGATAATAGTTCATGCACCTTTTGTATCGGCCTACTGTTGTGATTATTCTGTCCATCGTTGCAACTTAAAGCATGGAAATTCCAAATGATATATCACATTGTTTTGATCAACCACCCATTACAGATGTTTTTTGGTGAAAGTTTAAACCTAATCTGTTTGTTGCATGTTGTGTTTTTATGACAACATGTATCATATCAGTGAGGGTAATATAAACAAATCTGCTATAAAACTTATTTTACTGGTAATCCAGAATTGTAGGAGATTCTTTCAAAGATCGAAGGATTAAAATTAATGTTTTTTTTTTTGTATACATGCCAAATCATAATATTTGTTTGGAAGAGTATGGCTACTTTTTCACTTCACAAACATGCAATGTTTGGAAAGTAGAAAAGAAAATTTTAAAAAATAGATGAGAAGAAAGGAATTTGAAAAGAAATGAAAATGAAAGAAAATAAATTTGTTTTTATTATTCTTCATTCTTTTTTAAAATTCGGTTTGGCAGCAGTATTGCACCAAAACTAATTACACCAAATTCACAATAAAATTTCAATACACCAAAAAGACATTACAAAAAAAAAAAAAAAAAAAAAAAAAAAAAAAAAAAAAAAAAAAAAAAAAGAAACAAAATATAACAAGAGGATTAAAATTATTAGATACTAATTTATTATTAATAATAAAATTAAAATATAATAGTACTAAATACGAACAAAGTCATAACCAAAAAGAGAAACGTTAGAATTTGGGAAAAATGAATAAAATGCCATTAAAAGACAAAAAAAAAATACATTAACTGAAAAGTTGCACAACAGGCCAAGCAAAGGGAGAAAATTAGTTATTTTACAAAAATTGTTGATAATTATTGAAAATTAAAAATTTTTTCTTGAAAAGTAAAAAAAATAAAATTAAAAAATATATTGAAAAGAAAGGGAATTTGAATAAAGCGGGAAAGAAAATAATAATAATAAAAAGAACTCAGCCCCAACCATCATGGGACTGAATTGGTCTTGACCTTCTATCTATAAAAGTCCCTCCTTGTCCCCTCTCCCTTTTTGCCCTTCTCCACTTCTATTTTAATTTTCTGGATTGTTCACATACAAATGAGAGTATGTTAAATTATCTTACATTTAGAAGGATAAAATTTGATGTTTTTTTGTATATATGCCTCATAGACAACTTTGGTTTGTACGGTACTGTACTATAAATATATCCATTAACCATAAATGTGTTATGTGATAGAGATGCTACAAACATTTGTGATAACAAATACCGTATCCGCGTGAATAAGTGCCCGTTTAAATAAGCGCCCCTCCTAACGTGAAAATTTCCTTAAGCACCCCGTTTGAATAAGCTCCCCCTTCTAATTTGAATAAACGCCCCCTCAATAATTCAATCAATCCTGGACTGTGGATGTTGGCATGATTTGAGGTGTGGAGTGGAATCACATTCTTCTTTAGACAATATCAAAATGAGGATATTTATCTTGGACAGATGAGGGCTCCCTAGACAGGCAGTATATTTCCAACTTTCATCTTCTTACATTTTTCTGTAGCCTAGTCCACTGCTTTTCCAACAATTTGCACCTAACTAACACATTCTTATCTGAGTTTTAAAGAAAACCTGCAATGATCATGCCATCCTGCTAATCTCTATCAGCCGATGGTCAACAAGCTAACCACCACCACTAATTTCATCTGCAATTCAACTGTAATGTAATACTGTACTCGCAACATTCTTGTCACGACAAGCCATGCTCTCTGGACGATTATCCATTCTGCCGCACCACCATTTGTAATTTGCTGTTTCCTAATGTCCTTATGTAATCGTTTTTCATTTTAAAATGTGCCTGTTCAAATAAGCACACCATTTGAATAAGTGCCCCTCAAAAAGTGCAAAAAAAAAAATGTTTTAAGTGCCCGGGCGCTTATTCATGCGAGTATGGTAATGTTCATTTTTTAATTTAATATTCAATTTTATCAAACTTGCATATTACAAAAACATTGGCTGTACTCAACGTTTTAAGAGAAATAAGTGATTTTATCAATACTATTATTATACATTGTATAGTACTATCCAGATAATATTTTTAAAGTAGCATAAATGTGATCTTTCAAAGAGAAACACTAATCCAATGAATAAAAAATTAGTATTAATATATTTTATGAAAATATCATGCTGTGTCTGTAAATAGTGAATTAGTTTCAAGATTTCCAAATAGCGAAGTGCATTGCAGTATGATCTCTGCTCTAGGATAACAAATGTTGGATTTAACAATTAATTTTATTATTCTAAATGGAGAATCTGAACACATTATTTCATTATGTCAAATTTGTGACGCAAACAAGGTGTCCCCGAGGATCGTTAAAATCCATCCCAATGCTACTATTAATATTCATCCTAAAAGTTTTCTTTGGCTGAACTCACAGAATTGACAATTAATAACAATGATAGAAAAGCATATACGCATGAAGAAAGGTATCCATAAATTTGATTTATTTGAAGGTGTCTTGGCCGAGTCTGATTGGCCTATATCTTATCTTGAGTGCAAAACCTCTTCAGGCTGTATGCTGCTTTGAGTAGCTTCAAGTATTCTTAGCTGTTGTAATAGCTGTCCCACACATTTAACAATTAGCACAATAATTTCCTGCATTCAGCGGCATGTCATGATAAGGCTTTGCACGTCAAAGAGAATGGTTATGGGTTTAAGGCTAATGCCTGGTCATATTGCTTGCATTCTTGAGCAATAATACATTTATTTTAAGAAAAATATATTGAAAGAAGATGTATCCTGGGGAGAATCCTTGTCTCCCTCCTCCTTGACAAGTTCATATTCATTCTAAAAACATTCATATGAACCAGAGTCCTGGGTTTAAAGCTTGCAAATACCATTTCAAGACTAACAACCACTGTCTTAAAGCTGCATTACACTTTACCGGTATTCCATCTTGTAGGTGGTTAGTTGCTCATCTATAATAAATTAGGAATGAAGTATTAGTTTAATGTTTATGAATTTCTCTTGATTTCTCAGTCCCGCAGATCGAGAAGAGGTTTCAGTCTTGTCCCTACTCTCGGCAGGATTTAATCGTCGTTTTGTTGAGAATACCAATACAGGAGCATGTTTAAATGAACTATTACAACTGGAGCATGGAGAAGTGAAAAATCACTTCCGATTCAGGTATTGTACGCATACCGCTGATTGATTGATTCATATATGTTGCCAAACGACGCAAGTAATGTGGCAACAGTTTAGTATACTAATTTGTTTGGTTTGATGAACAAAAGCATTGACGCATTACATAATAACTGTAAAGTTATTCATGCAAAGAAGATTAGACATTTAACTTTGTTTCACTCATGTATATAAATGATTGTTTTTGTGATGCTAGTTTTATGCATTCAAGGCTCATTATTTATATCGTTAAGCTCGATTAGACATTTAACTTTGTGCCACTCATGTATGTAAATGATTGTTTTTGTGATGCTAGTTTTATGCATTCAAGGATCGTTATTTATATCGTTTCTATACAATTGGTACACGCAATCGCCGACAGTTTTCAGTGATGCTGGATGGTCGGTCAAATTGGGTTTGTGTTGGGGACTGCTATGCAGTACACAGATTGCAGGTAGCGATTTTAAGGAAACCAGGCTGTAATGTTTTCATTATCATCATCATCATAATCATCAATATCATCATCATCACTGCCCCCATCATCGTTTTTCGGGGAAATAATGAAATAATTTAAAACAAAAGATGTAAATTAAATATGTGTATCTTGAGCAAGTTGTGTTAGTGCTAGGTTGTGTCATGGTAGTCAAATTAATTCGCTACTTCCTGTAACTAAAGCCCTGTCCAGTCTGTCAAATTTTTTTGGACAAAGCTTTTGACATGCTTAATATTGTCATGATGACATCACATCATGATCATGTATAGACAAATCATGACTATATATTGGCATATATCTGTTTTTTGTCAAAGAATATTTGATAGTCTTAAGAAAAGTTTCGAAATGAACTATTGAAGTATCAGAAATAGAGTTAGCAATGTTGTGTTGAATTATAGGGCTGCAGCAGCTCTGTTTACTGCCTTAGAAAAGACATCCGACCGAGTTCAGATCACCGACGAACAGCATGTTGTTCAGTATGTGAACACAGCGTATGAACACTTCATCGGTTTATCCAGTGAGGAGATAGTTGGCAAGGAGTTATCTGACATACCACAAAGTGACAAGAACAAAACAGAACAAATGGACACAATACATTCACAGCTTAAAAAAGGAAAGGTAAGTTATCACATCATCATAATCATTTTTTTTCATCATTCATACTTCAAACATAGTCACCATCATTCGTTAACATCAATATTTATCATTGTTATCATCATCACTATCATCATCATCGTCATAGTCGTCATCATCAATATCATTCTCATCATTATCAACATCATCATTTTCTTCATTAACCATAAGTCATCATCATCATATACATCAATACTCTCATAATCATCTTCAGTCATCATTATCTTCAATATCATTATTATCATTATTTTAATTTTTTTTTTAAATTAATGTTTGTCCGTAGGCCCTGCATTTTGACCATGATTTCATTTAGGGACACTTTCAATCCTCAACTTTTATGTAAAAAAAAAACTATGACTTTTATTTTTTATTGTTATTATAGTCCTGGGAAGGAACAATGTATTCAAAGAAAAAGAACGGAGAAAACGTTGCACAACATGTAAACATAATCCCAGAACAGGGATATGGAGGGTGAGTAGAGACAGTGGCGTATTTATTTACACTGAGTACATAGGCTTCCTGTAGGCCTATACCAGTTCCGAAAGTTGGCCTATGTAATCTACGTTGGTTTTGTCATAAAATTGTCTGAAATATTTCATTAGGCATGGACCATTCTATGTTCTCTGTTAACTCAGTTAACAATTCATAAATGACATAAGCTCTGAGCGCGAGCCCCCTCGGACCCCCAGAGGCCTTCACCCCCTGGACTCCGACTGCGGGCCCTACGCGTCCCCTTGGCCCCCCAGGGTCTATGTGCTCGCTTCGCTCACTTGTTAGGGGCCCCAATAACAGTCGCGCCAGGACCCCACAAACTATGTGAAGCCACTGAGTAGAGAAACACCGATGGTCACTTATCGTTTAGGTTACTGAGGATGCGGCACAAGGGATGTGGTTAGTTAGGTCACTGAACTTGTAGTTAACAGTTATTCTAAACTGTGTCAATTTCACAACCTGTTGTTTTCAACAAGCTTGCTACCAATTCATTTCCCATCCAATTAAAGTACAGTTTGCTTAATTCAATTAATATGTCTTACATTGTGATATTTAATAAATATGTAAATAAACATTCTTTTCACTTGGGAAAAGAACTAGTGTTTATGAGATTTATAGGAACAACAACATTAGGATCTTTGTGTAGGTATAGCCACATAATACAATGTTATTAAGTGACATAATAATGTGGTGATTAGAAACTAATTAAAAATATTTTTATGGAAAAAAGTGTGGTTACATCCCTGTATCAAATTGTTTTTTCCCTTCAGAGCCTGGCTTTAAATTTATGGAGTCTTTACTACATGGACATAGACCCCACCCCCAATGCATCAAATTTGTTCCACTAGTGGGTTAAAATACTAAAAATGACCATTATGTTTTCATTGGATTAAGGGATATATTTCTGCATTCTGGGATTTCATTTCGCATTCTCATTTTTGCACCTCACAAGCCGAAATGAGCCTACGTCCCTGACAAAGATTCTTAGAGTAATTTCATTCATTTTCAAGAAAAGTATATTGAAAAAGTAATTATATGTTTGTTCTAGTTTCAATTAAATGCTGAACAAATTTATATTTTATTTTACAAGTGTTTTGTTGGGTCAACACAGGTGTCTTTATGAAAATTCTTATGATTAATATTTATGCGATTTGCGAAAACATGTTTTTAATTTTTCAAATGATCCAGCTGAAAAATGATTTTAAGGTTTTAATTTTTGATTGCTTGATGCATCTAAGACGTCTGTCTGTTCAAAGAAACATGATTCTAATGAAAACAACAGTGTTTGTATTATGTATATATACATTAATTATAGGACCCTATACATTAGTGAGTAAAACAATAATGGAGAATGCAGTATGCTTGATAGAAGCATACATCACTTAACAAAACTGGTGATGGTCACTACTGCATGTGTGTGGATTAGATTGGATTTATTTTATTTTATTTATTATTTAGGCACACAATACATGTACCAAGGATTGTCAATAGCGAACATATTACTCTCCTACTTGTCAATCCCTTTCACAAGACAAATATACACGCACGATGCTTTACACAAACTAAATCTCAATATGAGGTTTAGGGAGTGGAGTTGTTTTGGTCATGAGAAAAAAATCAAATTTTGAAATTCTCAACATAAAACATCAAAATCAAAGTAGAAATAACAACATAGTGTAAAATTTCAGGATAACACTTTAAGCATTTCTGCTTGTTCCCGAAGGGGTCCTTGTGAGAGAATAATACACAAAAGAAAATGACACATTACATAATTATATAAAGAATAAAGAAATTGATAATAAATAGAAATATTACCTAGTGTAAAATTGACCATTTGCTTGTTAAAATTGCATAGGATTGTTTTGGTGTTTACATTTACAAAAGTATAGGTTGTTTATGATAAGGCTACTATATAGAAACGATATCTACTTGATAATTTTAAAATTATCTCAACAACATTTCAGCAGGCATAACAACACTCTAAAATTTAGTGAGTCCCAAAAACAAACAAGCAGTACACCAGATCAAATAATGATCCTACTAGTAGACTGGAACAATTTTTAAAATATTTACTAACGTTTCAGTAAATTATGTGAGTGACAACATTCAAGTAACTTTATTCATCACATATGAACGTGAAAATAAATCAACTGAGGAAACACCTAAGCTTCTGTTCACTCTGTCAATTTATCTAGCTTAGAGCGTGACAATATTACTGATCCGTGCATTTCCTCTGCTAATTAATAACCATGTTTGGTTTTAGCCAGAAGTAATGCATGAGAAAAGCTAACAGTCCTGTCATTTAAATGTCTTATTTAAAATGTTCCGTGTGATGGAACAGATTAATATTGTACTGTATTCTTTCCTGCAGTGGAGCATGATAAAGGGGAGAAGTTCAGGTACAAGGCCACTGTGAGAGTGTTTGCATATACAATTATACAGTTAGATTTTGAATACCTGTATTTATAAGATTCAATGACTGGTAAAAAGAAGGGTAGAAAATAGTGGCTGCACCGCCAGAAAAAATTTGGGGGAATTGTTCTTCCATCAGACAATCATGGAATCCAACCCCCCGGCATTGGATGCTACAGTACGTGCAACCAAATTGATTGTGTTTTCCAGATTTCTATGATACTAAACTAAATGCATGTCCTTGATTTCCACAAAGGTTTTTATTCTAGGACCCTGACTGGAGGCCTTAGGGGCCTTTGGTTCAGACCCTGTCAGACTTGTTGAGCCCTATCTGCAAATTTTCTAGAGCCACTACTCGTATAATTGTGAACGATAATATATTAAGGATATCGATCGTACTCGCGCGAATAAGCTCCCCATTTGAATAAGTGTCCCTCTAACGTGAAAAATTCCTTAAGTGCCCCGCTTGAATAAGCGCTCCCTCAATAATATAAAGATTTTCTTTTTAGCAAGTCAATAATCCAATCAATCCTGGGACTGTGGTTGTTGACATGCTTTGAGCTGCAGAGTACACTGGAATCACATTCTCCTTAGGTCAAAGTCAAAATGAGGATATTTCTCTGGGATAAATGAGAGTTCCGCTCCCTGGACAGACAGTATATTTTCAACTTTCCTCTTCTTACATACAGTATTTGTCTAGGCCTCATCTGAGTTTTTAAGAAATGGCCAACAAGCTTATAAACACTACCCACCATTGCATTTGCTATTCTGCTGTTATGTAAATATTCACAGCATTCTTGTCATGGACCATGTTCTCTGGACGATTATCTTTTCCTCTACAGCACCATTCATAATGCCCTTATATATATAATCATTCATCTGTTTCCATAAGTGCCTCCTCAATTTCCACTCTGTTTTCAAAAGTGAAAAAAAATATATTTTAAGCTCCAGGGCACTTATTTGCACGAGTACAGTATTCCTTAATGCCTTTGTTGTTTTTGTATTGTTTTCATGCAGTGTTTGACTTAATGAATATTCAGACAGGTTTGCAGGCTGTGCCACTTTCACCTTGTCTCATTTATCACCCAAACCTACAAAAAAACATTGTGCATTGGACTATATCAGATTTGAATTCCATAGACAGCGTTGCTCTACTCAGTAATCCATAACAGAGAAACCTGCTATAGTGGACTTTCTATTATAAACTCATTAAGTGCTTTAATTACTAGGTATTCATTATGTGCTTAGGTCATATTCAAAATTCAGAAGAGTGTGTCTTCATTAGCGATCTATGAAGATTAATCCCAATGGAACGTGATTCAATAGCTGGTGACAATGCATGTCATGGTCTTAGCAAATGTTGGTAATGATTAGTTAATAGGGCTCAAAAATTGTTAATGATGCATTCCGAGATTGATAACACTAGTGTAACAATAAACTAAATGGTTGTACTGGTCATGTAAAACCTTACGGAAGAGAACCTTAGAAAATAATATTATGTGTACAGTAGTCCAACTCACAGTGGAATCCATCTTGTGCTGACTACATCTTTTGTTTTGCAGATCAATCAAACCATTGATAACTGTTATGGACTTGAAAATCTCAGTAATCAATAACATAGCTGATAACCAAGAAAAGTAACTGGAAAAATGCTCTTAAAAACAAGTGAAATTTATTAAAGATATCATCTAAAACATGTGTTTAGGTTAGCAGGGAAGATAAATTTTATAAAATTTAAAATACTAATTTAAAAGCATTTACATTACATTACTATATGTCTGTCGTTCTAGGAAAGTACGACAACTTGTATATGTGAGCAGAAACCAATATCATCAGGAATTCAAGGATGGTTTATCAGGTAATATTATGTATAATAATTTTTAAATGATTTTGCTTTTTAAGTATTCTATTAACACTAATATTACACATGGGTACTATTTATATTTCTGTTGTTATCAACATCATTGTCATTGACACAACCGTAGTCAAGCGTCATCATCATATTAATTATGTATCAAATCACCATTCACCACCATCATATCATTATCATCAACAACATTATTATGTTTATTTATTCAGTTAAGTTGTCATGGTCTCTATATTATTTATCGTAACCATAATTTTTATAGCATCATTCAATGTTGTTGGCATCATTATTTAATCAGCATTTATCATCCATTTTCACCACGTACATCACTAATCTTACTAATTTTTTTTTTTGTAAAAATAATGTACTGTTAACTTAAAGGAGAGTCTTATAGAATTATTTGTGTTACTTTCTGCCGTTTGTGGAATTGATGTCCGTCACATTTCCTGTAACCAAGTTCAAGAAAGATCAATGCGGTCTTGACGTCAAGAGGACACAGTTAAAATTCAACTCAGTTTTTTAGTAGCTTCCTTTACAAGTAGATTAATCCAGCATATAACCTCTTAGCGTCGAATTGCTGTATATCAGTATTGACCTCGTCTAAACTTACCTATCTAAATGGCCGGCAAAAATGTTCGCTGTTTTCAGATTGTAACCCATAAGTGAATTATTAAAGGGAGATTCTGGAATAATATTTTTCTCTAATTTATCATTTATTTCTAACATCTTTTAAGTGATTATTTGAAAAACCTGATTAAAAAAGATGCAAATAAAACAGAGAAATGAAGAAATGATATAGCTATATTATTTGATGTTCAGTTCAAATAAAATCAGCTTTTTTCACTTGCTTGGTAGTCTGTTTCAAATCCATGATTTAAAAAATGTCATTAATATTCATGAGTTCAGTCCTGTGTGTAATAGGCAGAATTGACCAAAAGTCCTTAAATTTAGCTACCTAGGCTATGGTTAAAATACAATATGAATTCTCTCATTTTATAAATTTTTGCAATTTTCATGAAATAACCATTTCTACAGATGAAAATTATTGTTTGATTTATTTTTTTACCTGCTTTATGTTAGTGGAGAGAGTTTAGATTATGGTAATGTTGTTTTTATGTTGTTGCTGCTGCTACTACTACTAATGTTGTTGCTTTATTGTTATTAATCTTCAACATACACATCCTTTCAAAACCAGAAAAATCCCTTCCCCTTCACCATTACCTCTCATTGTCCCTAGATCTTCTCTCCAAGGTCATACTTCATGATTTCGTACTACCTGTTTTTCTTTTAGCTTACCATTCTTCCTTAGGCTTGGCCCCCCCTCCCCCACTATTACATTGTAAAACTTTTGAAATTATAATCACTCTTGTCATAGTATATATGGAGGAAAAAAATGTAACGCAATAACATTGCATAAATGCTTCAAACGAAACAAATTTTCTATAATTACTTTTTTCTGTACATCTCAACAAGTATTACATTTCATTTTGTCAGAGAGTTATGAATGGTCATCTGACAAAATATTTTTCTAAAGAAAATAATTTTTTTAATAAAATGTGTGTGTCTGTTCGTTTTGTGATTGGATATGTAGATAATAGTCTTCGATGGTTTTTCAGTTCAATAAAATTTAATTGCATATAGAATGAAACATTAACACAATATTTATTGTCATAAGAATAGTGTAACTTTGGTAAGGTGTGATTTATATATGCTTGACATTTAAATATTTTAAGAGATGTTCTTTAAAAGCTTTTGAATGACATTTTTAACTTTTAAATATAAAAGTTTACAAATGTATGCATTAAAGTACTATACATACATTTATATGAATTATATAAATATTGCGATTAGAATTCAAATGAAATTTACCTTAACTTTGCATTTCAAATAAAATCCAATCTTCAGGATTATTACAAAAGTATTGTTTTATTGATTTTATTTTCTTTATTGTGAATTTGTTCAGTAGGTTACCGAAATCCAAACGAAGTGAACTAATTAATATTTATTAGCCCTGTTCAGGTTATGGAGACATTTATTTGTGTTTGACAATTTTGTGCTGACATTCCTAAATGAGCAAATATGGTGATTACTACAGCCATATTTTACTATTTTACAGATTCTTATGATATAATGAGAAACAGTGGGGTGACGGATTTCAAAGCCTTTCATAAGAGTGGATATGATGGATGTTCACTAGCAAGTGACCCAGGTATATATGATAAAAAAAAATCATACTTCTAAACAAACATCACCATATACAGGGAAAAAATATACCCCCCCCCCCACCTGCTTTTTTCAAAGGATGTTGAAGGTTCTTGCAGAAGCAGTGGGGAAACATATGGGGCATTGGACTTTAAGTTGAAAGGTCATTGGTGTGAGACTGGTGCTTGTCATACTGCTTGTGTTCTTGGGCAAGACACATTATTTGCATTTGCCTCTTTTCACCCAGGAGTATTGATGGGTACTTGATACGAGGTGAATGATTCGGAATGAAATTAGTAGTGCTGATTACAACTAGGAATACTCCGCAGGGAGCGGAGGAGGTTGCACGTTGTGTATAATTGATTCTGTATCCAATCACCAGGGGGAAAAAGGTGCCTTGAGCAATTTTAATCGATATGTGCACCATATAAATCCTATAAAATAAAATAAATAAATAAACTGACGTGTTATTGTACCAAAAGGACAAAACATCACTCCTATGATATTTTCCTGACGCAAACTCGCATCGAAATAGCACTACTTTGTTGTTTGTACTGTATTTTCAACAGGTAATTTAACTAGAAGACCGTCAATGGCCAGAATTCACTCAATGATGATAGAAGCCCCCATAACACAGGTAAGGAGATCGAGTTGTGAGTTTCCCAATAGCTGAGGTATGGCTGCTTGAGCAAAGGCTGAAGTGGATACTTATATTAAGGCCTTGGTGTCTGTATCCTGCACACACTGGGCCAGAACCAAGCAAGACACAGTGGAAAAATAAACATTTTAAGTAACAAAAGAGAAACGTGGATGGAGTTAATATTTAAGGCTTCTATTTTAGAGTAAAACTTCCTATAACAACTACCTGTATATGGTAATCGGTTTTGGATATTCCATATTTAGGTAGGGGGGTGTATGCCCTACCCTGGACAGTGGAATATCCGCCACTTG
This sequence comes from Anneissia japonica, assembly GCF_011630105.1. NCBI lineage: Eukaryota > Metazoa > Echinodermata > Crinoidea > Comatulida > Comatulidae > Anneissia > Anneissia japonica. The sequence continues at coordinate 174,334 of NW_022755335.1, read as the reverse complement.
ATGGTAATTATTTATCTATTAATACTGAATGTCTTAGTTGAGATTACTATAAATGGTAAGTGGCTGTCGTGAGACCATGTATAGAATAAACCTAGTATAATTGTAAGACTGGCTGTTTGAGAGCAGCTTAAAATGATTTATCATCTAGGTTGGTATATATATTTTGTGAAAAATCTAGTAACAAATTACCTGCCTGTACAGTTATATGTGCCAATATGTTGTTTTGCTTTTACAGTACTTGGTAAACTGCCATATCGTGTTTCACTGGATATAATACGCCCACATTTTGATTCCCATCCCAAGCGATAGCATGTTCTGTTGGAAAAATGCAGCAAAATTGTTGATTTATTTTTAAAATGTTATATTTGAGTGTAGAGGTGCAGTCTATAAGTTTAATTGTGTTGTGTGCCAAATAACATTATTGTTTAGTTTTTTGTTTATCATTATTATTATTATTATTATTATTATTATTATTATGTTGGTTATGATTATAATTGTTTATTATTAATAGTGATAATGTAGTGTTAATTTAACTTCGTCATTTTTATTCAGTTCGTTTTCTTATTCGTCCTTATATTTATTCACAAACTGTTTTAACTCCATTGTTCAATGAATTGACTCTCTTCATATAGTGCTACGTATCACTACTCTTTTTTAAATAAGATTGTCAGCGTGTATTCTCCACACTGACAATGGGTGCAGATCCTGTCGAAACATGTCTGTTTTATACAGCCTAGCAATTGCTAAAATGTTTGCTTATGCCTGAAATGAGCATCATATATAGTGTCATAATTGTTTTAAAGTTTATTATTAATATTATTATTATTATTACTATTACTATTATTATAATTAGTCTTGGTGTTGGATCTGTGATTATGTTTTATCCACTGAGTCATCACAAATGACGAATTAACCACAACAAATTGGAACCATCAACCTTCTCGTGTCTATATAGGTCAACAAAATTGGCGTTTACTCAGTACCATGGGTAATTAATTTGGAATCGGGCCAGCACTTGCTCTTTCCCTCTTGGCCCGAAACACTTCCCGTTATTTGTCCCACATTGTCACTCATGTCCCCAGGTTCCCAATCTGTCAGTTTTAACTCTGTTCCATTGACGTACTTTCATTCCATTGTATATCCTCCCCACAGGTGATAAATATTATTAATGCGGCGCAGGAGAACAGCCCGGTCACGGTCGTTCAAGCCCTAGATAAGGTCTTGGAAATTCTGCGGTCATCAGAGCTCTACGCACCGCCATTGAACTCCCAAGCTAATGAGGAGGATCAGATGACAACAGACTTGGTCGGCGGTTTAATGACTGTAGGTTTTAAAATAATAGCCTTGTTTGTTTTAGGGAGTTTTTTGTTTTGTAAATTTCTGAGTTTTCATTTTAATTGAATATGGAAAAATTTTTAATTGATTTTCTTAATACAACTTTATCTTATTGGCTTTTAAATCCAATGTTATTTCAACAACTTACCTAAGTTTAATTCCATGTTAAACAATTTTTTAAATTTTATTTTGAGAATGAAAGAATGTTCTCACGTGACTACCAGCAAAGTTCTACTTGTGGGAAAATGTAACAGAAAAAATACAATGTACACCTAACTGAATCATAGACAAAACTGCTATCATTTTAAAAGTAAATTTAGAAAATGCAATGGACTAAACTAAAATAGTTTTAAAGGTAAAGAGTTTTTTTTTTCCATCAACATTCCAAAAGCTCTCATTAGCATACAAACTTTGTGTCTAAAAATGCTGTGTTGTATAAAATTAAATTTGTTTAGAAATTGGTTATGCAAAATTGGTTGTTTTTTAATGTTTAATATTTAAATATCTACTGCAACATAGCCATACAAACTGTTTAAATACTCAATTTCATATATTCTTCGTTGTTATTAATCCGTTTATTGAAATAAAAATTGCTGAAGAAAATGGGCTAAGAATACTAACTATACAACATTAATCCAGTTCAGACTATTATTTACTGCTGACAACTGTTTGCATAGTGATGGTTGGCATAGCAACACTGAATCTAGATGATTCATGTTAATGTCATTGGAAATTACCTAGCAGTTGAAGGAAATACGAAGAGTTGTTTTTATTATTTAGGAATGTCAAAATTAATGAATAGCTTCCGAATTTTCATCATAACGAGAGAAAGAGAAAGCAAGCGGTAATTACAAAACGTTAGGTTAGTGTCAGTTGTATCTGAAAATATCGGAAGCTTATCTTTTTTTAGAAAACATTGGAACAACTCGGAACAACAATTGAAGCATAGTATTTCTTCCACTTTCATGAGTAAATCCCTCATCCCCAAAATAAATCTCTAAACAACGAGACTTACTTGTCTTTCATTTTATTGCCAAGATCTCAATTATACAGGTTATAAAAATAGTAAACTAAAAGATGGTGATAATTTTTTGTTGTTTTCTTTTTCAGCATAGTGGTTTTGCATTACAACGCAAGATGTCTGGACCAGAGGCTACTATTACAAGAGGTAACTTGTAGTATTATTACATTGCACTCATTCTCTTCCTGTGAAATTTTGCTGTTTCACTTATAATTTGACCATTTTGCACACTACTCAAACTCTCTCTTCTACTTTAATCTTGCTCAAACTGTTACTTATTCTCCAGAATTCCTGACTGCCATCATCTATCACATAATCTATTCATGGAAGTACTTGAGACTGATGAATAGAGTCCTATCCATCAGGGTTTTTTTGTCATACTACAACAGCTATATTGTCAGCATAAAATGTATCATGTAAAGTAAAAATTTTTTTCAGTAGCATTTGTTTGATTTTGTAACATTACATAACACATAGATTCACCTTCGAGAGAAAACAGATAGTTCGTAACATATATAATATCAATACTGAATTTGGTTTGGTTTGTGAACATAAATCTTTTGTCAGATGTATTTATCTTATTTCATCTTGTTCTTTGTAAATATGAAAGTTGGCTTTGTCTCCCGGAATAAACATATTAATCAGAGTGGGAAGTCGCCAGTCAATTTACCTAGGATCAGGTGTAGTAACTGAATCATAACTCCCTTGGCTTTGATTTGGTTAAGATAGGAAGCTACCGGGGGACTTACCAACAGCTAAGCTTAGTTTTCCTGCTCTTGTTGTGCTCATTATTCACTTAGGTCAACATACATGATTGCTTGCCAGATATTTGTTCATAATAACGTAATATGAGATTATACATTTAGACATTTCTTTTCAGGTTTTTCTTTTCTGTTAAATCTTGATCATCAAGAATTTATACTTACTTCATTGACATTGACACATGTACAATGTACTTCCATCAATAAATATTTAATAGATAAGCAAAGTTTTAGCGGTTAAGAACAAAAGTAGTAATTGTAGGTGAATTTTCATCAGTATGTTGGATAATTTGTACATATCTACTACAATATTTTGGTTTTTAATATTCCTTTTGTTAAAAATTGAAGTCTCACAACCTTGAACAATTTAAGGGGCTAAAATGTACAGCAGAGGTAATGTTAATGATCGTAAGTTGGTGATAGTGTTTTATTTTCCATGAGGGCAATATCTTCCATTCTTTGGAACCTGTCATACATTTTAACAGCTTTAGGTTCATGTTTTAGGTTCAAATTGTTAAGATTGATTGCTGAAAACACCAAGGGTTATCTATTTCTTCTTATTTTAATGAGGCAAACAGACTGTCAGCAACATAGCCTATGACCAACATCAACAAACTTGATTCATATTGTCGTCTAGATGTGTGTAGTTCATCTGTATGATCTGTTTTAGTACTAGAATTCTGTGTTCCTCTCAAACCTTCAATACTTCATTTTAAGTAGAGTTAGACTCAAGTGGAGGTACTGTTTTTAAGTTTATTATATTTTCAGACTTTTCAGACTAATAATGAAGCAAAGACAAGCCAAACCAGTCACCCTTTGCAAAAAAAATCAATTTATAGTTATTAATACAGGGTTGAGCAGTAAAATGAAAGTTATAAAATGGTAAAATAATAATTTAAATTCAACTTTTCGTTATGAAGTTACAGGAGTTAAAACATACAGCTGTTTAAAGAACATTTGAGAAATCAGCCTTCAAAGTTTACAAATTTCTCAGAGCCCCCACTTAACCATTGTTATTTCACCATCATTCCCCATGTCAATTGATCTGGTACCACACTAGATACAGCTTAGTCAAGAAATGCCAAACCAAGAATTGTAATTTCCCTCTAATATCTAATTGAGTCATATAAGTTTCTATAAATTGCAAGTTCTGAGAAGTCATACTTAATTTGCCAATAAGAAAGTCGTCTTCACTTTTTCATCAAAGTCTCTTGCATCATCAACTGAAAATAGGAGAATGCAAGCCAAGGGACCCCAAAAAAATGTTAAAATACATAAACCACAAATGAATAAATAGTAATACAGATAATACTTGATTAAAATGTAAACAATTTTTTTATTCGAGGATTGCCATTTTAGATAGTTTAATCACTGTTTATGAATAATTTTTTATTAAGAATTTCCGATGGACTGTGGATAATCTGTTCAATATCAAGAATGTTTTTTTTTTCTTATAAATTACTATATTATTTAACTTTCACTCTTGTTACATAGAAACATTTGTTTAGTCTGTGGCAGGAAATCCTGTGAAAATCAAAATCCTTTTAAAGTATCGCTCATTTGATCAAACTGCTAATTTCAGAGTGATGAAAACGTTTAATTTGATTATATTTGTGGAAGGAAATAAGCGGGTTACAAAATATGGCAGGTGTGTTTAATCACTGAACCACTTCTCACGTGCTCAGTACCTTTAAGACTTCCGAAAGCTAGATCCCTCCTCATTTGCGTCTTGTAACATAGTTACGCATGTATCTATAATATCAGCCACCCTGTCTATCGAAGCATGATGAAGTTTTTGCCGAAGGGTAGGTTAATTTACATATTATGTAATTATGTCTTTATTTTTTAATGCTCATATTCTATAATAATAACATCTTATTTTCTTTGTTGCTGTTTACTAAATGGAATTTTTTAGATCTTTGATAAAGTTGGACAGCTGTAATCAAGAGTTACCAGTTTAGAATAGGGTGAAATATTTATTGAATTTGTTGGCTTGTAGCAAATATGTTGTCAGTTTTGTGCTAAAGTAAAATGGATGGATCTAGTATTGAATAAATGAGATTCTCCTTCTCATCAAAATACTTCAAATACATTTACACAGACCTCCCAAGTTGGGCAAAGCTACTTCATGGAGATCTTGTTTAATGCGCTTTCTTAACACATCCTTTTTGTATTTTGCTGTGGGCAGTGATATTTATGACTTGAAGGCAACAATTAATATTACAGTGGTAAAAACATGGTAACATTCTAAAGTTGCAGGTAGATGGGTCAGTTTTTAGGTGATTTTTGTTTGCTCTTTAACTGTTAGAGACTGTATTATTTGTTATTGGTTTGTTTTTTTAATATATTTTAACAACTTGTATGGAACTTGTGAGGACTGCATGTATTTTTAAACACTATTGTTGCAAAGTGTGGCTGAGACATGTTATTTTTAGCCAAACAAGGGTCACTGAAATCTGGAACATGGAATTGTTTCCCTCCAATTAAAGACCCCTCCAATTTAAGACCAATTTTCTGTGGTCCCAAATTAACAAAGGTTTTATCTTTATTATTCTAATTAGAGACCAAAGCTGCTAAAGACCATGAAAACCCTATTCTTTAAAAGTGGTCTTTAATTGGAGGGAGACCTCAATTTTTAAAATGCAGATTTTGTTAAATATTCCCAAGTAATAGATTAATAAAAGGTTGGTTGCTGACACACTTCTCATTCGTATGCTGTGCTCATAGCAATAACAACATCCTTTATCTTGTATTTAGGTCAAACATGATTCCTATCATTATTTTCTTATCAATCATCCCCATTTTATACAACTGTCATCGTAATTGTATATACATTCAACATTCAAAATAACATTTATTTCTCTTTCATTTATGTACAATTTGTAAAGAAAAAGTTTAAATATTAATTTTGAAAGAGAGGCTAAGACCCAAAAACTGCCTGTATCACAAAGAAAATAATCAATATATTGTATAGATATGCTGTTGGAAAATTGAACTTGAATAAAATGAAAACATTTTTTAAATATCAGTGATTATAAATGAATTTGACATATAGGTAAAAAAGGACTTATTTTTAGTTTTAGATTATATAAAATTTAACTAAATTCCTCAATATCATTTTCTTTGTTAATATTAAATTCTATTTTGCAGTTATTTCATCATTGATGCCAAACAATTCTGGGACATACATCAACCAAGTTGCCCCAGATATTAAGCAGTTGCTGCTAACAGATACATATTGGGATTTTGACATTCTTGCACTAGAAAGAATTACTCTAAATAGGTGCGTACTGTCCTTCCTATATATGTATATGTATCTGTCTATGTACATAAGAATTGATTAATATTGCTAATTCTTCCATCGTACTACAAACGAAATCTTCAACAAATACATAATTTCAGAGAAATTGACCGTTTAAATCCCATTTCCTCTCCATTGATAATTGAACATTCCTCCTGCTCTTAATTAATTGTACTTGTTCACAGATTAATCAAGGTGGGTGATTGTGCCTTTTGATGTATTCTCTTCTTCTGCTTGTGATTGTTGTTAATATTAGGTATGATTACATACCCATTGTTAAAACAAACTTTGTGGGACTGTGTAATGGAACATTTCTGCTGCGCTCAATTCTGGTCATTATATGTCTCGTTATTATTGGTCATGATGTAAGTCATCAGAATGTCATCATGATGTCATGTGACCATATTTAGGCATGTCACATGTTTTTGTTACAGAAAATCTGATAGTGAGGGCAAAGCTTTACAGTAGCAAATGCTGAATGATACTCAGAGTTGTAATGGTCTATAAGACACTTACATGTGTATGTTCAATTGTCTAATTATATTTAATTAATCTTGTAGTACTATTGTATTTTTTCGTACATTTGTAAATTATGTTGATTAGATTACAACCCATATATGTTTTTCCCACCTGAACTCTAAAATCTAGATTAATTTTCTACTTTCTTCTGGTTTATTATTTACAGGCCATTAGTAAACCTTGGGATGAGCGTGTTTTTGCGGTTTAATGTCTGTAGTTATTTGAATTGCTCAGAGACCGTGTTACGCAACTGGTTACAGGTGATTGAGGCTAATTACCACTCCTCGAACCCGTACCACAACTCAACCCATGCTGCCGACGTACTGCATTCAACAGCTTACTTCCTCAATAAGGATAAGCTGAAGGTATATCCAACCTATTACTTTATTATTTTATAAAAAGCTGATGGCAGACTAAATAATAGTAAGACCAACTGAAAAGAAATTTTGTGCCGCACACACTCGGCCAACCAAAAAATCTTGAATTCTGGATGTTTTTAACCATTATATAAAATTTAACTAAATTATATACTGTATATATGAATTATATAATTGTATTAATAATACTTAAACGTTTTATAATAATACAGTATTAATAATAATACTTAAACATTATATTGTGTTGTTAACTTCAGCAATGTTTTCAAACGTATGACGAAGTAGCATCTTTGATTGCGGCAACAGTACATGATGTTGACCACCCAGGAAGGACAAATTCATTCTTATGTAATGCAGGGAGCGAACTAGCTATCCTTTACAATGACACGTAAGTAATCAATCATCATTTTATTAAGCCGGGTACTCACGCCGTCGTCCTGCTTCGTCGGCCTGTGAAGAATGCAACGCAATGACGTGCGCTACTGATCGTTTTTAATGACAATCCGTTCTGACTGCCACCAACAATCGGCAGACGGTGTCACGTCGTCTGGTGCTCGCAAGGAGTGGAGTTGGATTCGTCGTGCGACGGTCGGACAACGCACTGAGTGTCCGGCTGTAGTGGAAATGGATGGGGCAGCAGTAATTAATTTGAGAATGTTGTGCTGTGGTGAAATGTAGATCAGTATGTAATTGAACACTGCAGCAAATTGTGCCGTGAGTGTGAAGCAGCAGTAAATGTCAGTTCCAAGAAATGAAGAAACTTAATTAAATAAAAATAATATTTAGAAAAAATAAAATTAAGAGTAATAAAATAAATAAAAATTATGCACATAGTTTGATAATGGCGGATGAGAAATGGGAAAAAGGGCAAAAGCCTACAGTTTTTAATGAAGTTAACCCTAACACTTGAAGATGATATCTTATCATTTTTTTTTATTGGCCCTTATCAAATTTTTAAAATTTTCCGACAGAGCGGTGTTGGAAAGTCACCACGCTGCCTTGGCATTCCAAATTACGACCAAAGAAGATAGATGTAACATATTCAAGAACATGGATGTGTGAGTATTCTTTTGACTATTAAAAAAAAACTAATAATGGTATGGCAATGAGGTGATGGTAACGACGATGATAAAAATAATATAGATAATTTATATTAAATGTACTGCCTTATATCTCTCCATGGCAAAACCATGTGAGGTTTTTCACGGTATATATTAGTTCACTCATTAGACTTAAGGACTTTTTAAATTTAAATTTTGTATATTAGCAAAAAATAGATAGTTTTAGATCTTTGTCTCATTGGGAAGTCGGTTTCTTTCAGCACTGACTATCGCTTGTTACGGCAAACCATCATTGATATGGTGTTAGCCACTGAAATGACCAAACATTTTGAACATCTCAACAAATTCAGCACAAGTTTTGTCAAGATTAATGCAGAAGATGGCAGCTCAATGGTTCGTGTTCACTTGTTTATATTTAACATCATTATCATTACGCTGAAAATAAAATATGTTGTTACCCAAGCCTCTTTAATAATTACAGTAGTTACATTATTATTATTATTATTGACATTTTTTATAATTGTTGCATTATTTTATAATCATTGCTGATGTGATTCTACGTAGGTGAGTGCATCTCCTGGTGGTTCATCACTCGCATCTGACTGCCTGGTAACACCACAGAACCGCACTCTCATACGACGCATGCTCATCAAGTGTGCAGACGTTTCCAATCCCACAAAGCCTCAGGAATTGTGCGTCGCATGGGCTGGCAGAATAGCTGAAGAGTATTTCAGTCAGGTATATGCTCACTTCACTTTATGATAGTTGAAAAATAGGTTTTATCCCTTCAACCACGTAATATTTTCTAATGCAGAGATTTTCAATTTAATTTGTTGTATTGATACGAAAGCTATCATCGATCAATATCTGCTTAAACAATCACAAAATTTTCAATAGAATATTCACAAAAAAGGGATAGAATAATACATTGGAATATTAACAAATTTTAAGACCAAGGCATCCTTGTAAACCTTTGAGTGAAAAGTGGCAGTACCAGCAGAGGAGGCAGGAGGTCCCCACACATCAGTAATGACTTGTCTGACTAAAAAAAAAAAATTATCAGCCCCCTTGTTAGACAACATTGCTTCAGAATGTATATCCTAGAGCCACATGTTTGAGGGAAATTGGTTTTTAATGGGAATTCATTACAATTCATTCCATTACAATCCTACTTTCATTCTTCCCACTACATTCTTTTATATTTCTTGCTTTTTATTTGCAACTTTTTTTGTCTTTTTAGACAGAGGAGGAAAAGCGACGGGGTTTGCCTGTTGTTATGCCAATCTTTGATAGAGTTACCTGTAGCATTCCAAAATCCCAAACTTCATTTATTGAATATTTTATTAATGACATGTTTGATCTCTGGGATGGTAAGTAAATTGTGGATAATCACATTGTATATTTAGTTACGTTATGATATACGATACGATGGTAAAAATGAAATTAGTGTTGATTGATTCAATAGGCAAAAACAGTAGTGCATGCAATTGAGAAATGTAAAGGAAAGAATAAAAAGATAATAAAAAAATACATTCTGTGAGAGAATCATACGGGTTGGTGGGGATCTCAGGATCAAAAAGAGACCGCCATGACCCACTAGCTAAAAAGAAAAGGGGACAGCGCTGCCCTGAATCTGAAAAATAACCAATCTTCCAGTCGCTCAAGAAGGCCCCCCTCCCCACTAATACATGACATATCAACATTCAGTAGAGGATAATCTTCAAATATAGTTATGTTGTAATTTAATTTTCTTTGCATATTTAAATTATATACATAGGCACATGGATTAATTATATTAATCATCAGTGAGGGGTTTCTCAATCACTACTTGACCTGTAATGACATTAGAAATGAACCTTGGCCTGACTCTAATTGAAGCACCCCCCCCCCCCACACTCTTTAAGCACCCCCCCCCCCACACTCTTTAGTTTGCAAAAGTATCCTCGAAAAAAAGCCCATAGGCTTCTTCTCAAGATAGCTTGGTCTTCTTTTCAAGATAGTACATTTACTATACATACACAGTACATGAATTTCAAGGAAACAAAATTAATTAAAAACATGCTTGATTTATACAGTAGTTTAGGTAATTTAATGCCAGTTTATACACTCCATAATACACACTGGTGTTACAGGGGCCCTATTTATTTTTTTATAGTAGTAATTCCCAAAATTTACAGCATTCATTTTGAAAAGAAGCCCACCTTTTCATTAGTTTGCAAAAGTAGCCTTGAAAAGAAACCCATCCAAAGGTTGCAAAAAAAAGGGGGCTTCTATTAAAGGTACTGTGTGTCCATTGTATTTTAACACAAAAAAAAATGGTTTTTTTTCTATGTTTCAGAGTTTGTCGATTGTCCTGAAGTTATTGCCCACCTGCAGAGTAATTATAAGTATTGGAAAGACATGGAAGCAAAAGAACAAGAAAAGAAACTAGAAAAGACAGAATCAAATGAAAACTCAATCTGAAACTTTTTAATACAATTAAGAATGTATTTATTTAAAAAATACTTGGAAGATTCCATTATTTTTTAGGGATAGTTTATGATTATGGAGTTATATTGTTATATAAATTTAGGAGCCAACTCAAATCGCTTTGTATAGAAATAGAATAAGATGATTTTAATGCTGTATCTCACAGCTTTAGATTTATTTTTGTACGAAGTAATCATTGATGTTAATTTAATATATCTCTCTGACGATGATGTAAAGAAAGAGAGGAAATAAGCCTGGTGCTATTACATATTGGTATAAGCATGGAGGAATTAGTTTTCTAAACTAATTCCTTCATGGACAGTGTTTATATTATTCCATGGACATACAGGCTGAGATGCTGGTGGGCAGACAGTCAGTACAGCCATACCCCTAACTTAGGGCTGTCAAGTTAGAAATTATGGCAGATATATTTTTTACATTTTCACTAGAACAGCAGCCAATATATTTTTAGGTTTTACATGAAATAGAAAATGTTGAAGGCTTCAAACAGGTTTTGTTGGCTACTGAAAAAAGTATGTAAATACCCATGTGACTTTTCCTGGCCTGCAAACATGGAACGTTTTGTAAAGAATAATGCATTGTAAGGAATATAAAACTGTGATAGTGGTGTGTATACATGAATGATTACTTATTGGAAGTAATGACATTTTATTAAGGAGCGGTTTTAGGAGATTATAAAATTCTGATTGTATTTTTACCGACCAAGAAATCAGGATTTTATAATTTAAAAAATGTTATAGTTTTGTCATCTGGGTTTCTGAAAAGGATTAGGAATTTAAGGGAAAAAGTAAAAAAAACCAAAGTGGTCATCTATGACCGGATCTGATAACACCCAACGTTTGTCGCAGTTTCTAGTTTCGTGCTAGCACCCAGAATGTCCACAATTTTTTTGCAGCCTATGAAAGAAAGATAGATTGATTGTAAAATATTAATTACTAATCTAACTGAAAAGTGTATCAAATTTATTTTAAAAATACAAATCCCAATATTATTAAACTGTTGATTTTGGAAGCTGTTTTCTCAGACCTACATGGCTAATATCATGGACTTATTAATAAGTTCTTATTAATAGTTTCATGCTAATTTCCAATAAATTAAATATTCATAACTTTGCTAATACTTAACCAATTTCCATCAAATAAACAGTTTTAAAGAAGACTTATGTAAAATTTTGAAATACCCGAAACTTAATTTTGAATTTTTCCTACAAACAAGGTTTTTGCCAGAGCCAACCAGTATTTATTTAATCCAGTTCCAAGTTTGTTTGAGTGAAACCGCCTATTGGAATAGGGACCATCTTAAGATGTTTGAATCACCAACCCATTTGACAAGGTTAGGGATCAGCTCAGAATTGTTATATCTCCAAGATGCTTGACAGGGTTATGGATCACCTCAGGATGTTTATGCGCCTCCAACCCATTTGACAGGGTTCAGTCAGGTTCGCATTAAATTAATAATGTAACTGCTTGTATCTGCCACCGTAATGGGGGATAAAATTCCTTATCATCGACAGTTTGAGCAGTCAAACATTTAAGGTGTAAACTTTTCATTAAGACTTGACAATGACAGAAGCCAAAAGGTCTTTTTGATTTTAAACATGTTGTATTTATCTTTGTAAAATATATGTTAAATTATATATGTAGAAAATAGTTCAAGGCATACATATAAAATATCATGTACCAATGAAAATTAATTTGAATCCCTTCCTTGCTGAGAGGAAGATGTGGATGAGTAGTAAAGGCAGATAGAGGGAAGAGGTTAGTGAACCATCTGAGATTCTTTGAAAATCATGGTATTTTTTTACAGATATTTTCATATGAAACACAAACTGTATATAAAAGATTTAACATTACCATAGTATGTACAAAGAAAGAGAATTATTTAATAATGTATTTTAAGTCAGATTGTTTTCCCCAAATTATATTCACAATTCTTGAAATCTTTATCACCTTGCAAATGCAAATATAAAATTTGATAGTGTCTTACAATGGATATATTTCATTGCCTTTTGCTGTTAAGTATTCAGTTGTCCATCTTTATGTGAATATGGCAACACAGTTTTCCATCTGTCCTGTTCAGATTATCGCCAAATATTATTTGAAAAAATCATGTGACATACTGTACCTAAATATGGTCATGATGACATCACATTATGACCATATATAGCCACATCATGACTATATATGGGCATACAACAGTTTTTTGTCAAATAAAATTTGATAGTGTGGACAGGGCTTCCACACTATCAAATCTTATGATGACAAAAAAAAGGTGATATGCCCATATTTGGGTGTAGTCTAATATGACATCATCATGGCCAATTTTTTGTCACAAAATATTTAATATGTGAACAGAGCTTTATATGGTTCATTAATAGCTTACTAATCCATGTTAGAATTTGGATTGTTATCCATCTTTTTAATGGTATTCCTCAAGTTTTGTTGCTTTGTAGATTTATTTCAAAGGGGGATGGGGTGTGGGTGAGGTTGTTATCAAGAAAATACAGTAATTTCATTCAAAAACTAGTTTCTTCCTATGTTTATATACTTTTATATTAATTTGTATATACTTTTACGTTCATAAATTTTATGGAATTTTTATGAAATGTCTTATTTTTGGAATATTTTTAGTGGACTATAATTGTTACACAGATAGGGAGGCAGATGAAAATGAGAGACTGTAATGTACTTCTGAGTACAGTAGGGTACTCAACAAAAAATGGGGGCCCAAAACAAATTGAATTGAAAACCAGTGTCTGGCTAGTAGTAATCAGGGGCGGATCCAGAGATGTCCAAAAGGGGGGGGGCCGAAAGTGGGGGCCGATCGAGATAACAATACTTTATTGATTGCCCCAAAAACCACCTCTGAGGCCTTTTGGGTGATCAATTTTTTCTTTTTCTTTTTTTTTTTTTTCTTTAATTTTTTTAACTTTCCAAAGGGGAGGGGGGACGGTCTGGGTGAACCACCTGGATCTGCGCCTGGTAATAATAGTGTAACACGCCTTCCCACATCTCTTTAATGGTGTAACACTTTCCCTACGTATCCTTTGTATCAATCCAAAGGCTGTGAAGGTTAAAGAATCAGGTTAAAGATAGCTGTGATTTTATTGTTATTGAAACATAGACATGATCTCATGATGTAATATATCAAACGAAGAAAATATATGAACAGAAATTTATATTTTTGGTCTATTGTTTACATTCTTTTATTTAATGTGTGGATGTTGTTAACAAATGTGTATAATTGTTGATGAAAGTCGCCTAGGTGTACCTACAGTAAGACTGTTATCTGGCATTATGCCAAAGCCTCTGAAATACTTCTTGTTCATAAATGCTAACCCCAAGTTCAGCTACTCTATTTTATATGAAAATTGCCTGTGATTTGTTCATGTATGGGTGTAATGTGACATCATCAGGTCTGTGGTGGCAGACATGATTTGCCACCAAGGGGTCTGACATTTTGGACTGGGGTCCAAACCAAGGGGCTGACTAGAGCCTTGTTCCGAGACCTGGAAAAAAAATCCTCGGTAGGGTTGACAGAGTTTTTATGGCTTTGTAAGGTCCAAATTGTGCTTTTAGACCACAATATTAGGGATTGGCAATCAAAACTATAAATGATCCTTTTATGCTGCGCAGAAAAAAGCATAGCATCCCCACAGCATGATTTTTCTCTGAGAATTGATGAGTAGTAATTTGAAACCAGTCTTACCAAACTTTAGTTATCATGGTAACAAACAATTTTTGTCCACCAGTGACAATGACCAACAACATGAAGAAATATTAAAATTTCAACTAAATTATTGATGGTGTCTTGCGTGGATTTTTGGAATAAGTACAAAAATGCTTCTGAGTGAATGTCTTCTCTCATAACACTCTAGTGATCATTGGTCATATTCGACTGGTTGTTCTTTGCGCAGCGGTAAAATCCTACTTAACGAAGACGACCAGTCGAATAGTAAACTGGTAAATACGTGACAAAACAAAATGGCTGCATAGTTACCACAATACACGCTGCGTTATTAAGGTTGCTTCGGATTGTGGCAGTATGTCGATTTTAAAGTTTTTATCCAGTTTTTGTGAATAATACTAAAAACACTAAATAATACGAAAAATCATGGTCAACGAAATGAACCAGTCGATTAAGCCCATTGATTCAACACTCAAGTTGCAGCCATCAATTTATTGTCTTGTTTGGTGATGCTCCACTCATTTCAACATGATAATTTTGTATATGACATTGTGCTGCAATAGGTTTATGTGAATTTGTGTCGGGAAAATATCATAGGAGTGATGTTTTGCCCTATATGACATGTTGTATTGAATACATCACTCTTAACACAATCTCTCCACAGTGAGTGCAAACATAGCTCGCTCCATTTCAGCTTCATTTTTGGAAAAAAAAACAAAAAAAAACAAAAAAACACCTTAATCTGAATTAGCCAGCTTATTCAATAGTATTTTATTGTCCAATTCACAAAATACTGTAGTACTACACAACAATGGTGATGATACTGTATATTCAATATTAAACGAAAGTGATGGCACATCTGATTAAGCCTAATATCAATTAAAAAATATATATAATTAAGTTAAAACACTTGAATAAAAATTTGATAAAACTCTATCACAATATAAATATTAGCTATTAAACAATACATTATTTAAAATTATACAACATTAAACATCTTAAATTAAATAAAGTATTTGTTATTTTTCATTTTCATGAATAATTCCTTATAAATTGAATACACTTTCATAATACTATTCTGCAAAAATAACGTGCTTATTCATAATTTTTATCATCATCACCACCATGTCATCTTCATCGTTGCTAATACAAATCAAATCAAATTGCTTCCTATTCAGCAACACCATTACCATAACTATAACTTGCAGATTAGCAATGATTGCACTACTATTGGAAGTAGTTAAAAGTAGCAAGACTTTTGATTGTCATCATCATCATCAATACTGTATTTCACAATCAATATAATGTACAAATTTAAAAAAAAATACAATACATTAAAAGACTTATTATATTAATAAATATATATATATATATATGATGAATACAATATTGATCCCATGCCTTGGTTGAATATGAACAAAGAAGACTTCAAAGGCATAATATGTTGTAAACTTCAGGTTTTTTCCAAATGTTTCGCCGGTTAGGGCTTCATCAGTGGACTAACATCGTATGTTACAAAGCAACAGCCAACAAAAGACCTATACTATCTCCCAATTCTTGGGAGATCTTGCACCCTAATATCAATTTGAATGTCCGAAGGGTAATAGAAGCGCTGGAGATTATATACATATATACGTTTATAGTACTGCGTAACGGTGACACAAAGTCAGAGACGTAAAATGTTGACATTAGATACACTAACATTTATTGAAATGAATATTTGGGCTCCTGTGGTCTTTGTCAGTGCTTGACATAAAATACATGTGTATTATACACATAAATAGTAAGTATTTCTATGAAATAAAGTGGAAATGAATACCCAGCCTGTATGCAGCCATTACAAATTGCAGCAGCCACATTTTCTTCTTAAGTTTAACATTGCAGAGAGCACTGGACTTTCACTAGACCAGAGTACAGCAGGCACAATTCCTTGACAACGTCTGCACCTTCCATGTCAAAACTAGGGGTGTGACATATTTTCGAATAGGACTGTGCTCTCCGATGTACTGTAGTTCTTATTTCCAATATATTTATTTAGGCCTGGTAAATAATTTTTTGTGTCTCCACCCATGAAAGTTGTGATAAAATTCCTCCAGTCCCAAATGTTATCTGTAGCCCAATAGCTTATTTCTTTAAATTCCCCCCACCCCCCAAATGCCTCCGGGAGACTCATGCTGCCTATGACTGTCGGTCGCCTGGTCATGCACTTTTTCCAGCCCTGTATTTAGTGTTCTGTAGCAATCATCTTTAAATCCATTCAAGAACAAATTTTCTCTTATGAGTTTATTTCTTTTACAGGACTGTCTTACACCATCCTGAAAGAATAAGAAAGCATTTTGTCATATTATACTATACAAACCACTGCAAACTATTTTTTGCTAAACAAATGAACAAAGGGATGAGCGATTAAATGGACACAAATTATACAAACATGACCAGTCAGTTCAGCAGGGGACAATCTAAACACTTTTATGAATAGTATAATAATACTTATATGCTCTTTATTCCCGCACAAATGCATTATATACATGGGAACATCAGCTTAATTTCCAATCCAAAGGGAAAGGTAACTAGAGAAAAGTTTCACGCAACAAAGTGCAGTTTTGGCAGGATTCGAACCTGACAACATTCACTCCAAATGCTAATCTCTGAGGCACCATACTTGTTTGTTCCCCTACCATGGCCACAGTCCTTCCCCTTACGTCACCTACATGCTTTTACCTTCCACAAAATGAGCAGGGAGTCAGCACCACAGGAAACAAGTCCTTCCTGACCGTAGTCCAGAAACGTGTTGATCCCCCCTGAGTGCGCAACACATTCCCCTAGCAAACTTGGCTGATACGTCTGCCTTCCATGCTTAGCTGATGGCCTAGTTGTCTGAAAACTAAACAAAGAGAAACAACCAATCACAGGGTTATGCTTTCAGTATCTAAAAACATGATTTAAAATATTTAAATCATGTGTATAAAAAAACTCATGACTTAATCATTAGCAAATGATACAATTATGATTTAAATTGTATGATACAACTGTGGTACTTAATGTTGATTATTTTTAAAATCTACAATAATTTTACAGTACTGTAAATTTAAATATTTCATCTGCTGTCGGTGTTTTTCACAGCCTGGACCTTTTGTAACCAAGGAATTTCAGGTCTCTAAGTGTCCAGGTTGTGAGAAATCCATGGTAGAGCTGCTGGGGGTCTGAGAGTCTGAGTTTCTGGAGGATCATGGTTACAGAATGTTGACATTCCCATAATTATATTAAGAATTATTGTTGTTATGTTTTCTTATGTTTTTTTAAGTTGTACAGTTGTTAAGGGTAGCTTTAAGGTACTGTTTTTTATTTACTTGCTTTTCAATTTGTTTTTTAAGTTCTTTTCTACACAGACTTGTAGAACAACAACTTTTGCTGAAACAAGTTTTCCCATGTTAAAATAAAGCAATTTTTTATTGTTATTATTATATCCAAAACGTTACATACACCAATTACTGGAAGGAACAATGTGACTCTCTATCAAAGCATTTTCTTTATAGTTCGTATTTTCATATAGCGCCTATTCCTTACAAAGCGTTTTGTTTTCCATGGTCATTGAGTACACATGCTTAAGTGTTGCTGCAAGCAACTCCACCAGGCACCCATTTATACTCCTGGGTGGAGAGAATCAATGCAGGTAAAGTGCCTTGCTCAAGGACACTCAGCAATGAATTGAAACCCTGACCTCGAGGTTGGGAACCAAATGCACTCAATCTTACATCAGTATAATCATAATTTCATTTGCACAATTTATAATTAGTAAAGAACACAACTTAATAAAGAAATAAGAATGTCTTACAAGCTGCTTATTTCCCTCTGGAACACAGGGTCTGAGCTTACACTTAAGTCACTTGCTGGAATGCTCTTCTCATATGAGCTCCAAAGCCTTATTGTTCCATCTTCTGAGGAAGTTGCTAAGAATTCACTAAAAATAAAATATATGAAAAATATCACACTTTTGGTTTTTAAGCTTTCTTTCAATGAATATTGTTGTTATAATTACTGATGGTCAGGTAAAGATATGAATAAACCACTTACCCTCCATATACCATTGATAGAGACGTGACGGATGAGTAGTGTGCGTTCAGCATATGCACCAAGCAATTTCCTGTGAAGACATCATACAGAGAAAATCCACTGGCTATTGCAGCGAAAAGGTAACGCTAAAAAATTATAAAGCGCCTCATGATTACCAAAAGATCTCCTTTGAAGATAAACATATTCAATTCAACAATATGTCACTCAAATGGGTGTGTGTTTGTCTGTATATTGTATTGCAATCATAAAAATTATAAATGTTGAACAAGCTATAAAATATAATGTACATGCATCTTCATGAGAAGTATGTACTCTTTACAATATGAATGAAGTAATATACAGTTTGAGTTGCCCAGTTTAAATCTAGGGTGGGTTTTTTTTTTTTTCATAGCAAAATATATTTTACCTCCCATATATGTAGGCAATACTGCCACCATGCATAAGAAATAAGTCCCTCAAACGTAAATAATTAACTTGTGTATTGGGTAGGACTTTTGTAAATAGAAATTAGTAGCCCATTGTTTTGACTAAGCTTTCTTTATGGAGGGTATGAAATATTATCAGTGGTGTATCTAGGGGTGCGCAGAGGGGGCGCATGCCCCTCCAAAAATATTTCGCACCCCCCCCAACATTTGCCCCTCCCCTAAAAATCATTTGCAAATAGTTAAAAATCACCTAAAATCACATTATTTTGCAAGTTAGCAACAGTCGTGTGTGTAGATGTGTATAAGAGACAGCCTTCGCGCGCCCCCCCCCACCCACATCAGCACCCCCATTTTAAGACTTCTAGATACACCACTGAATATTATCTCCTTGACAAGAATAATCCCTGAACAAGTTTTGATTATAATACCTCCTGCATTGGTAGAAGATACTGCACGCTGTGTGGATAGTTGCAGTGAACTTTGTAGTCTTCAACCTGGTTAAATTCTTGTGTGTAATTTAAGGCACGTGTGGCCCATACACGTATAGCACCATCAAGAGAAGCACTGCCAAAGCAACTATCTATAGTGGATAAAATGTCATTTTAAAATTTATCAGTTTCAATTTTAATCTGCTCTCAGGGAATATCAATGAATTAATATTTGAAAGGTATATCACCACCCTTAATTTCATAAGTTATACGCAGTGGTGCATCTAGGGGGGTGGATGAGAAAAGGGTTGCACGCTTCTCCAAAAAATACTCGTGTCCCCAGTGGCCCTAAAAATCACACTCAAATAGTTAAAAATCACCTAAAATAACTTTATTTTGTGATGATGTGTTTTCTGACTACCTACACTATGTCTGTAATGAAGAAGATAAAAAAGATAATACAATACAGTACTTTCAGTCAACAAATCACAAATATTTACCCGAAATATTTACAAGACATCTTATGTTCTCACGGTGCGGTGGCAAGCAGTTCTTAAGCAATTGTAACTGGAAACCGGTATCTTGTCCCACACTTGACACCACTTTATACACCATTAGTTCACTAGCAACAGACACAACAAGCCTGTTGTCTGACAGCTGTAACACATGGTTGATTTGTACTGAAACATAACAGATTTGGATGAACATTTTGGCATTGTGACAGGTAATTGCATGAAGTTGTAGCTCAGAAGTATGATTGATGAACCATTAAATGGATCAAATTTATTGGTACAGATACTGCTTACGTGAGTTGTGTTATTAGTTTATTGTCCTCAGAAACTTTGTTGATTCAATCATTAGTGTTTCTTTGTCAGAATAGTGATAACCAGTGCTTTAGAGAAAATAACTTTGAGAGAAATTTACTTTTGGTGAACCCTTCTGTTGATTTTATTGTTTGCCATTGTTTTTATGTTCATGATGAAGCAAATAGTTTTAGAAGGAATACTTCTTGTATTTCATTCATGTTTGTAGCTTCAGACACTTAACTGTTGTGTTAATAACAATAAAAGTTATTATGTCTTTACCATCTTCGTTTGGTTTAATCCTATGTTCAATTTCCCAATCAGAGTTCCATAAACATAGCTGTTCACATGCTGAACAAAACAAATTACTTGATGGAATACTGACTAAACACTGGGAGAAGAATGACAAATCAAAATAAAAGGTTAATACAATATAAAATATAATAAATATATAAAGTAATAAAATAAAAGATTATATAATACCTGTAATAAAAATATAAATAACTGGATAATATAAATATAAAATATAATAAATATAATATATCATAAAAATATATATAATATAAAATAAAATTGTAATAAATATACTAAATTTGTAAATAAATATAATAAATATATATACAATTTTATAATATATTTGTGTATGTATATACTGTAAATATATTGTAGAAAATATACAATTATGAAAATAAATAATAAATATATTACAATAAATGATAAAAATATTTATTAATATTATTTATGACAATATAGTATCATGGGTAAATATTTCATATCCCATTTTTTATTATACAGTATAGAGGCCACAGAATACCTATGGAAATAAATAATAAATATATTATAATAAATAAATATACTAAAAATATTTATTAATATCATTTATGACAATATAGTATCACATGGGTAAATATTTCATATCACTTTTTATTATACAGTAGAGGCCACAGAGTATCTAAGACCTCCCAGTACATAATGTACTAATAATAATAATAATGTAGAACCTATTAAGCAATCAGTAGAGCTCCGCATAGTACACTATAGGAAAATTATTATACTTAGGTTAGATTTAATGCTTGAAAAAATTTCCTGAGGGCCCGCAAGGCCGGAAGGACATTTTTGAATGCACTAAATCTAACCTAAGTATAATAATTTTCCACTAGTGTACGATGCATGCTCTACTAATTGCTTTATATGTCAATCGCCGTCTTTTAATGTAATAGTTTTGACAAGGCAATTTTTCTATATAATTGGAAAATTCATAATATGCTATATTATATTAAATCAGTTTACTTTAACTTTTTGTAAGACAGTGTCAGTTCAGTTTATTTATCGCCCTGAGGTTGTTTCATTTCATTTTCATTTCATTTATTTCGTCAAACAGAGAACAAAACACACAGAAATAACAGTACCCAAAATCAGAGACAGGATAAACAAAAAGCAAACTAAATTGCTGTATAAAGTTTCTCCACTGATTTTAGGATACATAAAATATATAAATAAATCTCTGATCCCTGGAAGTAAAAACAATTAAAAACAGTAACAGCAGAACAGCGCAGCACGCAAGGAACAATATACTGTTATTCTCATGGAGTTTCTGGGATATTCCCAGAAACTCCATGAGAACAACAATAAATGATACCAGCAAACAGCGACAGCAAAATAAGTATCAGCGACGGCAGTAGCGCAGAAAAAAGAGAGATTTAAAATTATTAAAAATCAAGATTGTCCGCCATCGGAACCCTTACACAACAAATTTTATTTTAAATTATAGTCATGATGATTTATATAAATTATAGTCATGATGTGCATATAAATTATATAGTCATATATATGCACATCATGACTATATAATTTACATATATAAATTAAATAGTCATGATGTGCATATATATGATCATGATGTGATGTCATCATGACCATATTTGGGCATGTCACATGTTTTTGTAAAGTCAAATTTAATAGCCTGGACAGGGCTTAATACTGTACATAGTTGTTGATATAATAATATACTTAAGACATTAGGTTCCTTCCTATGTGCCAGAACAAGTATAAGTGTGCAAACACACTTTTTTGAAATTCTATCTAGTCATATACAGTATTATCAAAATAGTGTGTCTAATAAATTGGCGGGAAAATATATGGGGATGAGTAAACTCGTCGCCGGCACTAGAATAGCATTTTTTATTGTCTCTGCCAAGTACGAGTTATCTCGTCCGCTTTTTGCATGGGTTGTTATATGTTCAGAGGGCACCCCACTCATGCAATCGAGTGTACTGCCGGAAAGATAACACAACATACATCAGTTATTTTACCAGCCGTTAAGTCTGTGGTTCTACAATGTATAACAAAGAAGTAATAAACGGTAGAATGTTAACCCGATTTTGACAAGTATAGTCGTCCCTAGCGCCTTCAGCAACACCCTGCGGGACGAGTATACTCATCGCTGGCAGCCAACGTGTTAAATACAATTCAGTTTTAGCTTAGAATACATAATGGTGCTTGTCATTGTTGTTTTATCAGTTTACCGAGTAGGTACTAACTTGATATTCCTCTATTTGTAGTGTTTCAAAAGAACATTTTCTGATTTGTTACGTAATTTAAAATTTTTTTTTTTTAAATTAATTTTTTGCTATTGTCATAGCTATTTTTTGTTCTGAGGTTTGTTGCCTTTGCTATCAATCTTATGAAACAGGTAATAAAATAATGTGTTGGATTTGCACCTCAACATAATGAAGTAAGTCTGATTGAATGATTATTTGATGTCCCTGCTTTACCTTGTAGCATCAACTTGTAATAAGTGTCGCACTATATCTGTGTGGTCTGTGAAGACATTAATTTCGGTGAATGGATTTAACTGCTGGTTGTTTTCCACCACTGGCACTGTATTCTGAAAGTAGCCAAAATTATTTATTATGAGTTGGGGAAAAATATGGGAAATTAATAAACCTGTGTCCGAGATCTGAAGAGAAAGACAGACAAAAAGTAACATGCCATCTGCATGTATTTTTTAAAAATATTACATGATGGACTTCATGTGATTTTTATTTCACAAACATGATGAAATATTAATTACATACACTTTTTTTTTTATAAGAACCCGTAAAATTTTGCCAAGGCTCAGTCCTGCTTTTTTTTGTCCGATTTCAGGCTCAAAATGTTATTATTTTGTTCTTATGTTACACACTTTCCAAACATAAAAAATTATTATTGTACAGTACAGCATTATCCACTGTACTAGAATGTAGGTAAAGGTGGCCCTGGCAAAAATGGTCCCTAAATAAAAGGCCCCTAAAAAATGGCCACAGAAAAAGGGTTCTGGTAAAAATGGCCCCAAATGACAGGGAGGTACACCTACTGTACTGCATTATAGAGGGTATTACATAGTCACACATAAGGTAGATATAATTTTCTGGTTTTTCTAGTTTTTTTAATAAAAATCTCATTTGACATTTTACCTCAGCCTCAATTTGTTCTTATTTTGTTCTTAAAATTTAAGCAATTTCAGCCTCAGTGTTCTTATAAAATGTGTTCTTATAAAAAAAAGTGTATAATTGTATCAAGTCCCAGGAAGATGCAACTATTTTATATAAATAAACAATAATTATTCTGAATAATGAATAGCTCTCTTAAGTAAACTTACAGTAAATATATTTTTTAACAGATGTTCTCATTTTTTTAATTTGATGGGGGTGGCTCCCCAGAATTAATTTATATATAGAATTTGATAATAGGAGGCAGAGAGTTCAAAACATTTAAGTGATCTTTTGAAGAGTCAGATCAATTGCAATTTAAAAGCTTTTGTCATTTGTCAAGCCAAGCCAAACAACAAAGCCTAAAGGGGCTTCTTTACAGAAAGATTTTAAAATAGCTGATTTACTGATACTTTTTAAAATAATTTTATATTTGTTTTGTGTATCAGACTGTGTTATTGATATAAAAGTGTTTATTCAATAAATTCCTCGCTCCTACAGCATATTCGCAATAATATGCTAGGCCTAGCCTAGGCATAATCGTACCCTGTGTATCACTATCACGCAGCGTGCCATGAATGTGTTGTTGGGCTAGGCCTAGGCTTGGCCTAACCCAGGAACATAAAAAAAAACTCTTGAGCACATTTAACCTTCACCTTATGTTTATGATGCAGAGATTCACTACGCCCAGACCTCCAAAACAGGGCCATGATTGTTATTTTTCATTTAAATTGGTCGTAATTTACACCATCCCTTCGCTAAGCCCAGGCCAAGTTACCTATACATATCTCGCTCTGCACTGCAACCTGCTGCAATGCAACTACGACTACCAACCAACTCCGTACCACCTGCTCTGCCCGCGCCGCGCCTGCCCGTACATATTTTTACTGTCTGCCGCCACCTATTTGGAACAAGCTCTTAGAATAATTGCCAGAATCGCCCACAAACTAATTTTTATAATATCATTTATTGCTACCAGTCCAAATTCATTCAATCATTTTTATTTTGAATAATTTAATTATGATTAACTAAAGTAAAATGATAATGATCTCATATATACAAAATTATTTTCTTTAAAAAAAGTGTTGTTATACTCCCTGTTTTTACGAAACAAAAACAATTACACATTTCATTGAAATATGACACTACTCTGCAAACACATCTGCTTCCATTTTCTTTTTTTTTCTCTCTTTCAATATTGAATACGATTACGAGATAGATTTTGTAGGTACCTCAGTACTCTGAACTGAAAACGCTTAAATTTACGGTTTTATTTGTATGTATCCAAATGCATACTAAGTACTGTATATTTTTCTTGCTGCAGAGAACATATAAACGTAAGTAAATATATTTTGTGACGCGTCTGAAGTGATGCAAGGCTTAGTTAGTGTAATCTTCTTAGACACTGATGGTTACAGCTGTAGACAGGCGGCAAGTGCCCAACCAAGCGCCTAGGCTTTTCTCTTAGGCCTAGCTGGGCAGCTACTGTATCCTAGGCTAGGAAGGGTAGTTACAGTAATGTAGGCCTAGTTTAGTAGACTACCTACGCCTAGGCCAACACTAAAGTGGGTTGGGGTAGGCCTTGTCCTATAATATTAATAAGGAAGTGGATATATTTACGTGATAGTAAACAAATCAGTATTATTAACGATATATTTACGTGAAATAGATAACGCAATTGCAGTCATACTTTAATAAACTTGCATTATTCGTCATGTAATTTTATCGATTCTGGTTAAATGTATGTCAATGTGCATTCAACTTTCAGCACTCGGAAATAGCGTGTGTATAATACTGTTTACCGTTCTTATTAAATGTAATTAAATTTTCTACAGTAGGCCTAGCCTGACTTAGGCCTAGTATGTATTTCAATCATTAAATAGACTATTGAATCATTGCGATAATTACCTAGAAATAAGACTTGTGTTATTTTCACTCTACTCATGTCATGACCACAATGTACCAGCGAGGCTGTTTGCTGTCTGCATCCGCATTGGTTAGACACATGCTGCACAGCATTGTATTTCTTTCAAATTAATCCATTCAATTGATTAATTTAATTAAGATTTTTTTAGTGTCAGAAATATTGGTAAATATCATTTTTTCTATAAGAGTAATACAATAATTATTATTACCAATTGAAAGATGATAAAAACAAATTTTCTAAATAAGCGATTATTTAGTGTTGTAAAAAATTACTTTTAATTGATTTAATTTGATTTATTGATTTCTTATTTATAAACAGATTTTATGAGTAATTTTGAAAAAATATTAAAAATACTAAATCAACAGCCTGAATAAAAAATGTATCTCCACATGAGCACAAATTATTCCTCTACAAAATAAAAGTAAATTTGAATTTATCAAAAACTATAGAGGATAAAAACAACATAAAATTTTACTTTGAGGTGCCCTAAGCCAAATCCCCATGGCCTATGAGCCGTATTCTCTGCACTACCAAGCATAGCGTAATAAGCCTGACTTGCCCCGCAATGTAAAATCCATAAACCATTATAAGGCTGTCATTATAAATTAATTGTTTAAGGCTGTGAGAAAATCGCACCTAGAATCTTTCAAAATCCAGTTGGTGTCAATTAACATTATGAAAATATCACCGATTAATATATATATTAAATTGATGTAGTGTAATTTTTGATGTAATTCAATAAGACTGTGCCTCAAGTGTTTAAATACCCTAGGCTAGGTAGAGACTGAGCCACTCTAGGCCGCAATATGTGTCATCGCGTAGCATAACACGTGCAGAGAGAGAGAGAGGAGACATCATGTCTAGGCTATGTAGGTCTGCCAATGTTACAAAAAAAACCCATCTGCAGATCACTTTTTACTGTCACTCATCACTTACTGTATATTCTCGCATAAGACAAGGCTTGAAATAGCAAATTACGATCGAAAAACTGGGGGTTGTCTTATAAGCGCATACTGTACAAATTTTTGATTTAAATCATGGTCACCTTATGTGCGGATCATCCGTAACATGCAAATTTACTTCTGAAATGAAGCCAATAACTGTTGTATGAATGAACGCAATTTTAAATGCTACAAAAGAAGATTTTGATGAACATTAAACAGTCCATAAAATGGTATTACAGTACAGTATTTGAAGATTAGCCCTACATTTGGCTCTGTTTTCAGCCAACTAGATGCATTATCAAGACCATAAAGAGCAGCAAAACGTGAGAATTCCGATGGTGAAACAATTACTGTAGAGTCATCTGATATGCCCGAGATACAAAAATTGTCCAAAAATCTTATCAAACTCGGGGTCGTCTTGTACCCAGGATTATACGATAATATTTACATGTAAAATAAACTGTTACTGAAATTCCCAACTTGATGTTTCATGTTTTTTTTTTTTTGATGTTTCATTTTTTTTTTTTTTTTTTTGCTTTCAGAAATTAAATTTGAATATAGGTAGTCTGAAGTAGAAGATACATTGCAAAATGGCAAATGAGTAAGTTCCCATTAGCCAATGACAGGTCAATCTATATATCATATACAAATCATATAGTAAAAAAATGAATTTCCCCTAAAAGATGTTTTTAGTATAACTTTCACGTCTTTAGTAATATTATTGTACATAATTTATCGGTCATTTAATTATTAAGTAAAGTTAGATCCTGTGTATCAGAACTTTACAATCGCATTGTTTATTGTAGTCAACAGCGTCGTAGAAGTAAATGGG
This sequence comes from Anneissia japonica, assembly GCF_011630105.1. Lineage (NCBI taxonomy): Eukaryota > Metazoa > Echinodermata > Crinoidea > Comatulida > Comatulidae > Anneissia > Anneissia japonica. The sequence continues at coordinate 146,879 of NW_022755335.1, read as the reverse complement.
ACACACCTTCATCCAACGCAAGTCTTTCATCACTACAACATCAACAACAAATGCAATTGGCAGACAACCAATCAGGTAGTAGCTTAGAAGCTGCTTCTGTTGCTGCAGCCAAAATAAATGCCATGTTGATTTCCAAAGGAAAATTGAAATTACCGACAGCAGTTACCAGTAAAACTAAGGTAAAAAGCTATGTTTAAATACTCCCCATTAAAAAATTGTGTTTTGATGACTCCATAATTAATTATACATTTTAAATTTTCTCATAAGTTGATGTCATATTTCATTTTTACTTTGATTCACCTGCTTGTTAAAATGAAACATCAAGGGTTGTCTGTCCAGTGATTATTAATTGCTTTATTTCATATGTGTGTTTTTTGGCTGGGGGAAATATATTGAATTTGTATTAGTATGATAATAATTTTTATCAGTAGAGTTCAAGGAGAAAATTTGTACAATTTCCAAGTAAATTAACCATTTATTATTTTGGTAGACAAATGCAAATCAACAGAAGAAAGAGGATCAGATTGTGGCAGAGGTTGAAATTAATGATGTACCTATCCACTGCCGCAACCTGCTCACTAGAGGCTGCACACAGGATGATGTAAGTGTATAGATCCAAGATTCAGCATTTTCATTTTGAACATTGATTAATGGTTGATTGGTATCATATTTTAAAATTATGTGGTGATTGGTATCGCCATTAAATTTGTTGTATTGATTGTTATCGACATCATCATCAAAATTATATCTAATTATGGTCAAGTGACTTATTCTGGGTAAAAATATGATGGCAGAGTGGAGTTCAGAATCTCCATTGCATCTCAATTGCCATTATCTCTCTTTTGTTTAATCCATTCTCCTTAGCTTTTAATTACTCGAGTCACATGTTTTGGTTCTTAAAATTGTTACTATGAGAGAATACTTATTGTTCTATTCCGATATGCTTTTTTATATTTACCTTCTCTATATTATTACAGATAAGTAAAATGACTGGTGTCGCCGTATCAACACGAGGCCGATACATGTCATTTGCAGATAGGGCTAAAAACAACATGGGGTAAGTTGAATGTTTACCTTATGAAAATAATAATTTGTGTCCATATAAGGCTTGCCTTTGTACATACAACATCATCTCAAGATTTATTCTTGTCTTAATGGGACTTGGCTTATTAAACTATACTCTTTGTTTTGTTACTTACTTGTCATGTTATTTAAGTGTAATACATTAAACTATTCCAACTCTTATATTACAGAGAACGCCCTCTATACCTCTGCGTTCAAGGACAAGATAAAGAAGCAGTAGACAGTACGTATTGTATTTCTTCTGTGGCACAGTTTATTTAACTTTGTTTTTACAGAGATGTCGTCAGCACACTATTGTCCAAACTTCCCATCTTCTTTTATGCCTGTGCTTTTTTTTGTGATTTTTCATCAGTATTCTTCATGTTGAAAATAGGGCTAAGTTTTAAGAATTTGACCGCCAATTAAAATTGGAAAATGTGTATGGGAATGGTAAGATGTACTATACTAGAATTAACTTTTGTTTGTTATATTGTGCTACATGATGTAACAGAATAGTAACAACAGTATAATGAAATTATTCTAAAGATTCTAACTACCATACTATTTTATGTCAAATTCAATATTACCTAGAGCGTATACCTCCAACCACAACATAATTTCGCCCTATATAATTTAAAATTTCCATGCATCTTTTTCTTTTGAAAAAAAATAATGAAAACAGATTCTCAATCTCCACCGGAATTTCAAAAGGACCTTTCTGCTTACAAAGCCAACATCATAACTTACTAGACAACTAATATGATAATTGTTCCTTGGACCATGACAAACCATTCTAGAAAGTTCCATTGAGATCTATTGATCAGTTTTTAGGATATTAAGGTCTGGGATGCATTGTAATGAACCCCTCCACCCAAATTCACACCCGAATCTGGATCACCACCAAAATTTTATAACGTCTTGCTTGTAACTTGGTTAGCTTTAGAGATCTAGTTTAGGGTGTGTTTCTTTAAATGGTCCTCACATCCACACCCCACTCTGGATCATTACCATTATAAAAAGGAACCTTCCATTCAGTGTCAGGAATCGTTTATGAAAATCTGATTCATGTAGACCTAAAACTGTAGGCTGGAGGCAGCTAACAAACAAACACACACACATACACACACACATAAACACACCAACGCACAGAAAATCCGATGAAAATATATCCTCCTTGCGGCGGTAATAATAATATTTGATATTGATTTTTTTTGTTTGTATTTTATATTGATTAGTCACCTGATGTATATTAACCTGAATCCATTGTCAATAAATGTATGTGCATGTAGTGTATACTGAAGTCAAGATAATAATATTACTGTATAATATTGCTTGCCTTTCTTACTTTAGGAGCTGTGATGAGTATTCGAGAGATCATAGCTGATAATATGCAACCATCAAAGGGGAGAGGAAGGAGTAGGCTTGGGCCTAGCCGGTTTGAACCAGTACCAGTTAGGCCTGGCCTTTCAGGCCCAGGTGGAGTCAGTCAGGGAAATAGGCAGGTTCCACCCCCCTTAATGACATTCACACCCCCAAGGGTTCCTTCTCAACCAGTGGTGAGTTTCTGTTTACAGTTTTGGTTTTGAGCAGTGTAACACAATTTTTTTTTAAGTGTGAAAAAACTATATTTGCATTACACAATTTATTACTTAGCGTTAAAAGGAATGTTACTGTTGTATATTTTAGATCTGAAATTTTTTTTTAAATTTACATATTACGACATCGTTAGCACATGATTCAAGAAAAGATTTTCATTGGACTAGACCATGCGCACCCATCATACAGTGTCAAGGAAAAGATACTCGGACCAGGCGTGAGTTTTAATTTTTATCCATAATCCTGTTATTTAATTTGTGTTTGTAAATATTATTCATATCTAATTTATTTTGTATTGCATTTCTATATAATACATGATATATTCCATAGAGATGTGTATTTTTTTTTACAAATATATACAAGCTGAAGAGTCTTATATAAGATCTTCCTCTTTTCACACTTTTTTATCTATAAATTTATATTTGATGATTTCATTCCTTTCGATTTCCTTTATGTTTCTTCTCTGAAACATTTTTATTGGAATTTTCTTTGTCTCTTGTATAATATATTTGCAATTAGTAATTTCTATTATTTAGAATGTAATGCAAATATATTGATGGATTATATACTTGTTTTTTTTTACCCATTATGCTAACATATGGCATGTTCAAGTAATGATTCTTCCTTCAATTCAACATTTAGGGGTCCTTTCTTATGCACATACGAACAGAGACTGGAGTGAATGTAACATTACGAGGGAAAGGCTCTGGTACTCCTGATCCTATATCAGGACGAGAGGCATTTGAACCTATGTACATACACCTTAGTCATCCTAAAATAGAATCTATAGAGGCAGCGAAGAAATTATGTGACAACCTTATTCAAACGGTAAAGTTTTCCTTTTCTTGAGAAAAACAATTTTAAAAAAGAACCAACAATAATCTTTTCTATTCAGGTTTTTTTGAAAAAGGTACTGAACAATTTTACATAGGCTAACAATTTAGTATCTTCAGTATTAATAACAGAAATGAAGTAGAGAGATTGGATGTTGACGATGCTTTGAACTTTGTTTAGATTATTTTATCATATGATGAAGTTTGTTTTGATTTTTTCCAAAATTGTAGCAAAAAAATGTGTTTTCTTTTCTCTTTGAAGGTTCATGGAGAGTACAGTCGATTACAGAGTCAAATTATTTCACCTCCTATCAGGGTGCAGCCTGTTGTTAGCCCGTCTGGTGAGTCTAAAGATATTCTTTTAAAAATATTCTACAACTTTGGAGGTTGAAGAAGGCTTGGATTTTCAAGACTATAAATTCATAGTCGATACTGACCTCCTACAGTAATGACCAGGCGAACAGTCCCATTTCTTCAGAAAGATTTTGGGTCTACTGCTTTGGCCAACATAATTCTATGTGTGTAATTGAGATTACAGTAGAACCCCTATCAAGAGGACACTATCGAGACCTAAAAATGTGTCTTCTTAATAGGGTGTCTCTTTAATAGTGGTTGGCTGTTGTGTTGAATATGCAATTTCCTCACTTTACAGCCAAAAAAAGTGTCCCCTTAATAGGGGTATCCAAAAGGAGGGGGTTCAACTGTATTTGGAAATTGTGTCCTATTTGATTGTCAAAACGGATATATTATAATTTATTTAACAATTCTTATATTAATTCCGATTTTGTAGGTGTAGTAAATTTACAAACGGTACAAATGCCCACTGTACAAAGTGTCCAAACAATTCAACAACAACAAATCCAAATGCCTTCAGTCGGACAACATGTCCAACTAGCCCAAGCAACTGCCCAGCAACAGGCAACACTGACAGCAGCAATGGCACAGCCACAAGTGCCTCAGATGCAGCAGCTGGTGCCCCAGATGCCCCAGGCCCCTAGGCAGATACGAGTGCAGGTTAGCACAGCAACAGTTCGCATCCCCTCATCCAATCCACGTACACAAACAGGTGAGCAATTTGTCTGATTACTTGTGAACATCTTGTTTATTCAGTTTATTTTATTTAATAATGCAGTGCAATGTGTATGTTATGTAATCTGGAATTTACATTAAGCATGGATCCCTGCACCGCCAAAATCCTCCGATTGTTAACTTTTACTACACTTGCCTATTCGAGGATGAAACTCGGCCTCTACGAAGCCTGTTTTCCAATAAGCCAATTTATTTGCACGAATCAAAAATGTCAGTTCATGCGCATCCACATTTCTATCAGAGTTTTTCTCTTCTGCGAAATCATAGTTTCTACTTTCTGCGAAGCAAAAAAAATGCTCAACCAATCAGAGCTCAGGAAGCAAACCGACGTTTTCGATTCGTGAAAATAAATTTGTCTAGTGGAAAACAGGTTTAATTCTCTATAACCTACAAGTTTCTTACCTGGAATTGGAAAATCAAACATTCAACAGTATTTTTTCCTTAACAATAAGCTTTTAATGATTTTTTAATTACAGTAATAGCAGCTACTACACTAGCCCAGGCTACGCAGCTAGCCCAACAACCTCTGAGCCTATCGTCAGTATTAGTCCAACCTCCTCAACTTACCCAAGCCATTCAACCAGGTCCAGGACAGATGGTACAACTACAGCATATGCCACACCCAGGCCAAGTACCAACACAGGTATCTGTTCAACCTCCACAACTAGCTCAGTCTCAACAGATTGTGACTACACATGTAAGTATGCAGTCCTCTTCAACTTTTCATTTGATAGGCTAGGTGGGGTTTTTAGTATTTTTCTCATGATAATTCAAGAGCCCCTCTTAAGTATATGAAATAATATGGTGCTCTATATAATGAGGCTTGGGGAATTTTTTAGTCTTGATAAGAAATGCTGTGTGACACAATTTAAAACCAGGGCCTCAGGATTGGACAGCATTTTAACAACTTTTTGTCAACATTGATATTTTATTGGATCCCCCTTTTGATGCACTCAGCTTAAATGTAGGCAATGTCAGCTTTTTTTCCTTCTGCTCCACAAAACTCCCCGAGTCACATAATGGGATTTCAGTAATAGTTCATGACCACTCCATAATTGACAATTTATGTTTGGTTAGAGGAGGATGAAAATTGCAAAGCAAGATAAATGTTATTATGTTTACAATGCTAATCTTGTTAGATTAGTAAACATTATTACGTTTGCTGTAATGTTTACACCACAAATCATGTTAACTTGACTGTGTGTCAATGAAGTAATACAGCCGTGTTGTCTTTCGTTACCATGTTTATGTAGATACCAGTGTCGGTGGCAGCTGTGGTCAATGCTCCTGGCGCATTACACTCTGTAGTGCAACATCCAATGAATCAAGCACCACGTCCCCGCCTTATCCAACATCAACAGCAACCACCCCAGCCTGTGGTGGCTCATATGCCTCAACTCAGCGTCTACCTACCCCCAAAGGAGTTACAGACTGTCCAACAGCAGCAGCAACAGCCACTGCCCCAGCAGCAACAACCACCACCACCTCAGAAACGTCAATTTAAAGAAGACCCAGATAAGCTAGAAGATGGTTTACTCGGTTATCAGGTTCGAAAGAAAAACATCAAATTTCTCCCCTATTTTGTTCTACTCCTTTTGTCTAATCTATACCATATTCAACTTCTTGCCTCTCTGTTATTTCTTTTTGTTGTCTGTCCTCTCCCTTAATAATCATGTAGACACACAAACACAAATCAATCATTCATTTAAGTACAATTTCACTTAACCTTCATATAATTAATCCTTAAAATCAACAATTCATTTTTAGAGGATTTAAGTAAATATTCCTGATTTATTGTTTCTGTCTTTATGATAAAAAAAAAACAAAAAAAAAACCCCAATAATGATAAAGTGGACATGAAATGGATTTCCGATTTTTTCTCTTTGAAAATAACATTTTTATACTAATCTAGGCAAGCTTATCCCTACGCCTTGTCTAAATCCAGTGCTTACTATACTACAGTGCTGCCTGCGTTAGCCAATGACAGTGTATATAGGGAATCATAATGGCGGCATTTGTTTTCGATATATTTTATAAAGTTTTTGATAAAATATATAATGTTTTTGTATTTGATTTAAACCTTCAAATAACTTATGATATATCTGTGAATTCTGAAATTCATTTCATGTTCATTTTAAATATTTAGCAGGCAAATGCTAAATCAACTGAAAACCATGATTTTCTAATACTGTATTATATAATTTGACATTATTGATTATTGAATTTTTTTTTCTCTTTTGAATTAATGCCTGGTTCCAGAGGAAAACATTACTTGATTTGTTGTACAAGTAGATATTCTAAGACATTGTAGATGTATTTAAATGAATTTTTAGGAACGGGATAATATAAAATACAAACACTGGAAACTGGATATTAAATACTCTATTTTCTACAGTTTGGTCTTTTTCAAATATTCATCTATTATTAACCGTTCTCGATTATTGCTTCAAACATCCCTGAAATATCTTGGAATATTTATTTGTACTTTGTAGAACATATCAAATAATTCCTGCCAGTGCTCAGCTTTAACTTTCACTGATGATGATGATGAGAGAGAGGGAGGGAGAGACACTGTGTAAACCAGTATGAACATAAGATTTGTTTTTGAGTGGCTAAAAAATGATTGACAAATGCTCTATCTACAGTATAATTTTTTTTGTGACAAGTATCCGATTTGCCCATATATGGACATGATAATGTCATATTACACTCATATATGGGCATATCACAAGTATTTGTCACATACAAATCTGTAGTGTAGACAGAGCTTAAAGACGGACTCCGGAGGGAAAAAAAAAACTGTGTTGTGCAACCGATTTTTCTAAGACACTAAAAGCATATTTGACAAAAACCTTTGGAGCTGTTAATGAGATACAGATATTTAAAAACTAAGGGAAAAGGTGGAAAAAAGGGGTGGTTACGCCTCCCCCCTCCCTTCCTCCTCCAGTTTTAAATATTCAAAAATTGTGTCTCATTAACCACTATCAAGTTTTACGTCAAATATGCTTTTTGTGTCTTTTGTAAAAATAAGTTGTACAACATACCAAAATTTTTTTCCTTTGTAATCTGACTCTTAAAAGTGTGAAGGACAACCTATTTTTTTTTTTTTTTTTTCGGCCTAATATTCTTTATATAGCGCATTAGAGGCCTAATGGTAACCAACGCTAATAACCTTTTCTTTGATTCAGGCGTTTTGAAGGAAATAAATAACTGCAATTGTTGATTATTCTTCATCATGTTTTCTATATATTTATTAGGTTTTTGTACGAATTGCAATTAAACTTATATTTAACAATTATTAATTTGTGTACATTAATTAATCACATTTTTAATTAGGTTGACTTTTTTATATCATTTTCAAAAAAGGTTGGCATTCTTTGACTGTGAGAGGAGACGATATTGTCGTAGAGGAGAATAAATTTAAATCAAACCTTACTCCCCCATTCTGACAGGTTTTCAAGTGTGCTACCAACGTCGTAACATTTTGTATGCCTAATATAACATTTCTTTGCTCTACATAGCATGGCCCTCCCCACTTGACAAATCTAGGTGCCAGCTCTCCACCAAGAACCTTATCACACCCAAACCAACCAGTGCATTCCAGCCATGGACTAACACCAGGCATCATCTCGCATTCACCTAGACTTGCACATCCAGACGATGCTAGGTAAATTGCACCTCTAAAGCTAATTGGTCTGAGCACCAGAGACTTACATAAATATATTAGCTCTTATAATGATATTTTTTATGAATACTCAATTTAATATAGTTGTTAATGTCAAGAAATTTGATTTATGGTAACAGATGAAATACAGTATAATTTAGAATATAAAAATTTTATGCCCCATAGTTTTTCCTACTTCCATTCATTTTGCAATAATTATATTGGACTCAAATACAATAGTATTCTAATATTTTTTAGCTATTATTCGTCTTTTAGAAAAAATATTACACAAAAACTAATGTTAATTCTATTGTGGGTGAGATCCTTAAATATATAAAAACCCATGCATTACTATGTCACGCACATTCAAAAAGAAAAGAAAGCCTTTTTAATTCAATATTTCATTCCTTATTCCAACATCATCAGGAATGAGGGTGTTGAGATAAAGAACAAAAAAATTAAACCAATATAGCTTCTCTTCTTTCTGAAATTATCGTAATATAATTGTGGACCCCTTGGTTTCATGTATTGTCACTGTTAATATCATAATTTTGTATGCAAGTTAAATTTTAAAAAATCTGTAATATTGATTTAATTCACAAGCTCAGTCACTAGTAGGGTTTTTTCTCCAACACCTTCGGTATGTTGAATTTGCTTTGTTACAGGTTAATGCCTCCGCCAGCGCCGGTGCCAGTTGGATTACCACCTAATATAGCACACGACCGTGATCTGATGCCACCTCCGGCGTTGCCAGCTTCAGGTTTGTGGGCACTAGGCAATTTTTCTCCTCCGTTCTCTACAGGGGCACGTCGTTACGAAAAAGAAATAAAATTGAGGAATGCTTATTGATGTTATGTTTTTATGTTGCTATTCTCTTAGAAGAAATCATCTTAATCCCCTCGTGTTAGGGGATACTGGAACCGGCACTAATATTTGATTGTTTTGTATCCAACATCTCTTAACTAGGGTTAATTCCTTCACTGGTATCTGCAGTATATTTTAGTTCAAATTTCATTCGTATTTACTTGTTGCTTCATTTCATTAGTTATATTCTGTCCGTCGTTTTCTTATTTTTTTATTTTCCTGTTTTTAAAAAATTAGGTACCCTCGCAAATATACAATATATTTCAATTTATATTTTCATTTCAATTGTTTTATTGGAAGTTAGGTATAAACCCATTAACCCCCATTAATGCCTTAAATATATATAATACACACATCAAAAATAGAAAACAGAATTTAATTGTGTTATAAAAAAATCTTACAAATTTTTATTTTCGTAATGAAAAATTTTATCTTTATCTGGAAAAAATAAATTATAATATATAATACACATATCAAAAATAGAAAACAAAATTCAATTGAGTTCTTTAAAAAAAGTCTTACAAATTTTTATTTTCTTAATGAAAATTTTATCTTTATCTTGAAAAAAAAAATTATAATTGTATAATTCAATTACATTTTCTATAGTTTAGACAAAATTTATATCATTGATTAAAAACAAAGAAGCTAGTTTAACTAACAGGCAGTTTTTCTCCACTTCTCTTTCCAAAACTTTAGGTATGTTGGTATTGTTAAGAGGATTGGCTTATCTATGTTCTTTTTAAGAACAACCCATCAAAAATTAATCATATTTTTCTTCCACAGCCAAAAAAAATGCACAAAAAATGCAAATTTTAGGTCTAAAAACAATGTTGCAAGTGATTTAAAGGGACATTAAATGAAAGTGTTTGAAAATATAATACAAATTTGAACAGCTACAGTATTACAAAGTTTTTTATACCAAGTTGATTTAAAGAGAGGAAAAAAAACATTTCCTAAAAGGGGATTTCATTTGTAATCAATCCCATTAATATTGTCCCTATATTGCAACATTGTTTTTTCCTCTCAAAATGTCACACTAACTATATTTTGTTGTCTTTCTTTTCTCTTGCATGTTGCTGTCTCTTCGGTTGATCTTACTGGCTGCGTTCAACATGTCAACGTCATTCCCTTTTACATGTCGAAATTGATTCTAACCATATTTGATTTTCTCTTCAAATTTTTTTCTCTTTAATATTCCAAAAACAAATATAAATTATGAAAAATTCAAAATTTTTTTAACCCTTTGTAAAAATACAATTTACCAAACAATTTGGATATCCATATTAAATTTCAAAACAAAATTGTGAACTTTTATTTGTAATAAAATACTAGCAGGTAAATCTAGGGTGTGTATACATGAAGATGCCCCAGGTGGGGCAAACAAAAGGATGAGGTTAGTTGACTACGCCGGCGATTCAGATGAAGATGATGAAGGAAACAGAATGCAGCATAACCTTGGAATGTATAACCATCTACAAGCAAAACTCCCCTACCCCAGTAATCCCCAGTCACTTCCCTACCCTCCTTCCTCACAACCTATTCACCTTCCCCCAGGGACTACAGGTACAGGTACCTATGGTGGGGTCATACACCGCCAGGCTCCGGTTGTGTACACCCGTGCCACCCCTCAATATTCACAACCTCCCCCAGCCTCATATAGCCAACAACCCCCTCAAATGGCACCTTCACCAATGTCACAACTGCCTGGTCATCCCTATTGGAATCCAACCCCTCCGTAAGAGTATAAAAATTGTAAGGTTTAACATGACAATTTGAATGTATTGTACAATTTTATCTACAATTAGTAATACAGTACAACCCAAGTAATGGAACATCACTGAGTAAATGATTGTTGTACTTATTAGGGTTAGTGAAATAATTCATCATCCCCAAAATTTCTTGGATAATAGACAAAGAAAGTTACTTAATATCAAATTTATAGTGGTTTTTTTTAAACAACAAATTTGTAACAAGTAATTTATTCTTCCACATGTATATAATGAATAGGTTGGGGAGGAGGTGCTAAATAAATTAATTTTGTCCCCAATTTGTTAGAGGGGACTTGCACCATTCTCCAAACTTACCAGGCAACTCATTGTAGACAAGAAAATTAACAAACATTTTGCAATGTAAATTAATTCAGTCTAAAAGTTGTTACTGTAATTAGGATTATAACACTTATTTGTTCCAGATGTAAATATGAAAAGTAAAATTAATTTTTGTTTTTCAGTAATAGAAATCCTCTATTGCTTTTAGAAACCAATATTTTGTAAATGTATTTGTAGGGTTAAATACCTGGATACAAACAGTGGCATGTCTAGGTGTGTGCAGGGATCACAACCTCCCCAAAACAAGCTCGCACCCCAGTTGCCCTTCCCCCACTATAAATTTTTGAAACAAAAAAAATTACGCTAAGTATGGTAGTTGAAAATTACCTCATACCACCTTGTTTTGCCAGCTAGTTCCCCCTTTATCATCGAGCGTGCTCCATCACCCCACCCCCTCCCCATTTCAATACCCCTAGATATGCCACTGGATGAGTCAAAGAGAGTAAATCAGTTTGGCCTCAGAGATTACTCAATTGGTAGAGCATCTGAATGCTAATAGGAATTTCTGGAGTTCAGATAATGATGGGGAAATACATTTTTGGTGAAGAATTATCAATCATGATGGAGTAGTTTGAAACATTTGTGGGGCTTTTTACAGGGAGGAACTACGAGGCTGTAAATGCCCTTTTGTTCTACTAAAAGATTCTAGTAAAAAGAGGTCCATTGATGTGCAGAAGCTTTGTCAAAATAAATTTGATGTACAAAAATGTAGTGCATCACATTAAATTGTCCCTTGTTTTTTTTTATCAATAATTTTAACTGTTTAAAATGTTAAACATTCTGTATTGGGAAATTTCTTTTCCTTTTTGACCATAAATTTTACAGGGTCAGTCAATTGAAACCATTTGGGTCAAAATTCAACACTGTACTGTACTCTAAGATGCTAAATGTTTAGGTGATAGACCTGTTTAAAATTTTATTCATGTCTGAAGGCACTCTCCAATGATAAAAAAGTGAAAAATTAATCAACAGAAGTTCTGTACAAAATGTGTGTGCCTTAATGTTTGGCTTTAGAAAAATATTATACTGTATAAGTAAATAATAGTTGGCAAGTTTTAATATTTTGAATTTTTTCCATTATTCCAATTAACGAATGCTGCCAAGTTAGTAGAATGAGCAAAGGTTTTGCTAATGACTCGCATACTGTACTTCATCTGAAGTTGCTATTGGTAAAAGTCCACCCGGAGTGAATTAAATAACATGCTGCCGTGAATCACTAATGAAAGCTGTGCTTTTTATCCACTACTGTATAAATATTGTAATATAAAAGTAAGGAATTGCAAAAAATAAAACAGTTTGGAAAACAGGTATTGCAATGTTTAAGCATTTACTTAATTGTTTTTCAGTTTTCTTTTAAATACATTTGTCATACAGTAATTTACAGTAATTTGGAATAGAAATTTTAGATAGGCCCCACTGAGGGTTATTTAAGGAACCGAGCGATTGACTCCAAACACGACACTAGCTGGAATCAAACTCAGGCTTTCAGCACAAGTAGCAGGAACATTCCCTCTCAACCAAACTTCCTAGGCTATGGGTCGCGTCCTAAAATTGGGTCTCCAAAATGTAAACAGGCTTGCCAAAAACTTCAAAAACAACGGATTGTCAATTCATGTGCTAATTTACACGGTTCTTCAAATAATAAAATAATAATGATGTTACACTTGAATAGCGCATAATACAAGAAAAGTTTCTATGCACTTGAAATCATAAAAATAATAAAATATAATACTGTCTTTAAAACAAAAATAGAAAGAAAATGCACAATCTGCGAAGCACTGTCTACAACCACTCTACGTTTTAAAGTTTTTTGGAGATGGCTTGATATATTTTGGGAGACTGTTCTACAGGCAAGATGAAGATGCAAATGTAAAGGATTGATCATAAAAAATGCTTTGGATTGTAATTATACAAGTAGAACTTTATAAATGAAGTTTCAGGATGGATAGCCAGTCCTTTGAATTTTGGAGATGCGACAAAGGCATGCATTGTCCAGGAATTTTTTGATGCTCCCAATTTCCCGTAAACTAACATACGCTGCCAGACATTTCGAACTACAGTTCAACTTGGCTAAGTCGAATCCAAAATGCCACTGAAATATTTATAGACTTGCAGATTGTTAATACTGTAGAAAACAACAATTGGGCATGTAAAATATGATCGACTTTGGCAAGTTTAACCTACTTGTTTCTGAAGCATTTTTGGGTTAAAAATAGTCCCTGCTTTTTGACAATCAGTGGCAGATTAAAGGAGACCCCTCTCTCCCCCCACTAACTTATTCAATATTTTATAATTGGAGAAAAAATATTGCTATTGCCATAATCTAAAATTTACTTTTACCCCAAATATGGTGGGTCCATGGGTGCACCCCCATCCCCCTCCTTATACAGTATAATGAATTACTGAATCCACCACTGATAATAAGAAAAAATTGATTTAAAATATTTTAAAACATGAGCATCAAATGCTTTCCCCGGGGAGTGGGGGAAGCAGGGGATTAACGGCTGGCCAAATGAAATGCGTGTTTATTGAGTCGAGTTTGAGAGTAGGTATAGCAACAATTGTACAGTATTCTATCAACTTTACATTAAGTCTGAGAGTGCCATTTCTGGTCATCCAGGTCCCTATTAAAAAAATATTTCATTATGGAGGGAGATCCTAAACCCTACTCCTGGCTCAGGTGATCATGCTTGTTATCCTTATCCAACTCAGCCTGGCTCTAGAATATCTATACAGAGAACAAAGCTGTCAAGTGGAGGTCCACAGATTTACACATACTGTAATATTGTTCCCAGAAATAAGTTACAGTACTGTATTTGGAGTGGAAAGAGAATAAATGGAAAGAGAATAAATGCAAATAGTGATGCTTCTGTAGGTATGTCCAGGGTGATAGTGAACACAGTGGTTGAGCCAGATTTTTCTTAACGAGGGAGAGTTGTAAAGCTGTACGACAGTTTCTGATGGGGACCAGAAGCAAATCCATGCGAGGTCAAGGGTCTTGGCCTTTGGTGCCTAGGAGTGTAAGCTTTTGGCCATTTAGGCTGTTCTGAGATGATTCAGATGTGCTGTGCCCCAAAATTGTTTTAATTGTTCTTCTGGTGTCCGATAAGTGCTGGCACTACCACTAGCTTGACACATAATACAGAAATAAAACTTAAATTATTTACATTACTGAATCAAATTACAACAGCAGATAAACTTCAGACACTACTATAATTTAATTACTCGGAACAAAACCCTGTACAATATAACATTTACATACAAATTCACGACTGCACAGGCTATGAGTGACTTTCATGTACTGTACAAATACTTAATCCAAGTCCCAAGAATATAGCCAGTTGTGGGGTGGAGGTGTCTAAAAGTATTTGATTTTTTTTTATGTGTATTTAGGACACTGCTTAATTAAGCCCAATTCATGATTAACTGTACAATACTTCTACTATTTCAAATATAAAATTCAAAAACCTGTAACTATTTTTTTAGACACCTAAATAAATATAGTACAGTACATGAGAAAATCACCACAAACAAAATATTGACAACTTATTCTGCAATACTTTCTGAATTCAAAATATGTGCAAATATAATTAATTAAACATAATCAACATAAGTAAATTTAATTGTGAATTTTAAAAATATAATCAAATCATCAAATTAAATAGAATATTAGGTTACTGACTTCAATATATAATAACCACAATATAATAAGTATAATGCAACACTAAAAGAGGTTGCATAAAATGACCATATGCAAAATTGTAAATATATACATGGGTGTATTCAAGGGAAGGTTGTACGACCCTCCCCAAATTTTCAAAGGTCCACATTTTTTCCAAAGACAGTTTTTTCTAGGGCCTTTTCACATTGACAAATGAAAAAGCATTGATGAGGTTCATCTGTTCACGATAAAATCTATCTCAATTCCAGCAATTTTGAAACTGAGCCTGCTATCCGCTTCGCGCAAATTGTATTGACATTTTAATCAATCTTGCTGTTACTGCATTGTGAAAAGGTCCAAAATATTATGATCACGACCCACCCAGAAAAAATCTTGGATACACCTCTGATATATGGCACTACTGTATGTAACAATTTACTAATTAGCAGCCACTAACATTTTCACAAAGTACATTGGAAATTACTACCGCAGGAACCTTTTAAACTCAAGAGGAAAATTAATATGTTGTACAAATGATGTTTCTTTCTACACTCATTCACACAACATAAATTTGTACAACACATAAAAATTTTTTTTTTTCTCCAGAGCCTTTCAGGGAAATATACGAAATTAAAACAAGAGGATGTTTTGGAACTTTTTAAAGATAGATACATGCATGTTCTGAAAAGGTTTAAAAAGGAAAAATAATTTTCTCAAACTTTTATAAAATGTGGTTAGTTTTCATAGTTAAATGAACATTCAATACCAAAGTTTCAAAATTTATACTGTATTACCGTTTAGATTACACCTGGAAGTCACATCTACAAGTATTTTGACTGGGGAAATATTGCGAGAGAAAATGTGAAGCAAGTGAAAAGATGATAAAAACAAAGATTCTATAATTTAGGATATAACATGTAGAAGCATTCCCAACAGTGAGGGACTTGAGGTGCTGTCACTACAGGATCTCTACACAATTGAGGATCACTTATGGCTTTCTCTGAAGATGTGCGAAATAAAGCTATATTTGTCACCACAATCCTTGCCGCATCCATGGCATTCAAAAGGATTCCTGTTGCCATGCCATCCCATATGAAGTGTATGCATGACAACATCCAAGAAAATCAGACCACAGTGAATGCACTTCAGTTGATGGCACGAGTTTCTTAAACAATCAGTACACTTGGAATCTACTGAATTTTCACGATCTGCATTTGTTGGACTGTGGTTGCTGGTGTCTTTGCCTTCTCCATGTCTATTTAATGGTGTGGATGCTCTCATGCTTCCAGGTCTTTCAAAATGACTTCCTGTTCGATCTTGTTCTGACATCAGAGATCCACATGGACTGATGCGAGGGCTTAAGCTATTGTGTTCAAATGATCTGAGGCTTTTTTGTGGGGTAACAAGCCTGCCATGTACAAGCATATTGGACAACAACGGGCTCTCTTCTTTAGACTGGTAACTTTGAGAATTTGATACATCATTAGGAGCCTCAAATTCATGACGTACATCCATCATTCTAGCATTACTATCAGTGTTGACAGCTTGTGGAGACTGAAGCGAGTATACACTACTAATAATGGGCATTGGCATGCCAGTTTCATCAACATCACCTGAAGTGTCCACTCCAAGAACAGACCTCTCTTTTCCATGATGCGGTCCTAAAACTTCATTATTAAGTCTTTTCAATGCAATGCAAGTGACTTTATGTTCTGCCAGGCGGGCAGGGACAGTAAAAACCTTTCCACAGCCTTTACAGGTACTTGCTTTACGTTTATGAATCAACTTATGTTTGTATAATAATGTTCTATCATAAAAGAGTTTTCCACATATGTTACATGACATTGGTGTTTGTCCGGTGTGTGAACAAATGTGCTTAACAAAATTTGCTCTCCCAACAATTGTGGAGTTGCAATACCTACATCGAAATCTTCTAGAGATTTCCATCATCTCTCCATGCCAACTCAGGCTTCCAGCTAATTTTGAATCCTTAACAGCTTTCAAGCTGGCGTCAACATCAGTATCATACGCCTCTTCAAACGCAACATCTCCATTTACATGCTGTGTTCGCAGATGGTACTTCAATTGACCTTCAAAAGCAAAAATTTTATTACATATTGTACACTTTGAGAGTTTTTCACCACCATTATTTCTTATGTGAATGATGATGTGGCGTTTGGCATTGCTGCGCAAATTGAACTGTCTTGAGCAGTGGCTGCATGTGTATGGTTTTTCTCCTGTGTGTATTAGGCTATGACGAAGGCATCGAATCTTCTCTGTGAAACTCTTATCACAGATGGAACATTCCCATAACACGTTATTTTCTTTCTGAACTTTCTGAATGAGCATCTCATTAGCATTGGTGAATACATCTTGTTCCCTTGTGACACTGTCCTTTGGAACTGCTTTCCCATGACATGCACGGCAAGTACATTTAATAATGAATCTAGATGAGCCAGAGCTATCATCAGTTGGCAATACACCAGTTGGAGAGTCAAAGTTCACCTCCGTCAGCATCTCTTCATTACTTTCACTCACTTTCATTGGTTGTGACAGCTCACCCCGACTTTCTTCAAAGGCTGGTGTCCCATCTAAATTCTGTTTGTGTTTTTTCATAACATGTTTCTTTAATGCAAATTTATACCTTGTCATGTAATTACAGTGATTACAGGAAAAACTTGTGCTTTTTGTGATTGGGGTGTGGATCTTCACATGGCGACTCATCTTTGAGGGATACTTGCTCCTATAGGCACATAATTTGCACTTGTACAAACCCCCTTTCCGTACAAACATTGGCTGTTCACTAGACTGAACTCCATTTGTAACATCTTCACTTTCATCATATTCTTCACTACCTTCCAGCTGAGACATATTCTCATCAACATCATCATCTTCATCTTCTTTTTGTTCTATGTCATGTTCCTCTGACATGTGGGTTCCAAGACTTGCAGCCGATGTTGCAGCAAAACTACATAGCTGGCACTGATGTATTCTGACCACTGTGTGTGACAGCTTGTGCAGTTGTAGGTTATTTCGGTGTTTAAATGATCTGCCACATTCATCACATTTGAATGGCCTTGAGTCATCTGATTTATCTTCTGTAACCAGGGTAATTTCTTTGCCATCCTCGTCTACAATTGTATCTGCTACTTCATCTTCTCCCTCCTCTTCTTCTCCAACTTCTTCTACAACTTTCATCTCTTCCTCTGGTTCTGCCAATGGTCCATCATGACAATTAGCCATGTGGGCATTGAGTTTCTTCTTACTCTCAAACCCATCACCACAGGACTTGCAGATGTATGGTTTCCCTTTGTTGTGCCGTTTCTGATGTTTGATGACATCACACCTACTCACAGCTTTGTAAGAGCACATGCTACACTTAAACCTGTGAGTCGAGTGAACCTTCTTCTTATGATAGCTCAAACTACCATGACTCCAGCTGCTGAAATCACAAAGGTCACAGGCATACAAACGACTTTTACGTTTCTTAGATGGTGGGCTGATCGTAGAGGACCCAACTTCTTCATCTTGTTGAATGTTATCAGTGGTCGTTCCATAGAAATCTTGGATGGTATCATTGGATGATGAGTTGGGACGTTGACGGGTAACTTTTGGGTAGAATGGATGCATTCTTTTTATATGTTTATAAACATAGTTCCAATTAGAAGTATTGAAGGAACAATATGGACAACCGATTGGCGCATCATTGTCCAGCTGGTAACAGTCTCCTTTCTTATAATGTTTAATAAGATGTCTGTTATATTGAGATGGGTAAAGGAACTTCTCATCACAGAGTTTACATGTAGGCATTTTTGCTTTGTCTGCAACAGTTGGATGTGTTTTCATCCGATGGTATCGAAGACCTCCATTACTAGTAGCTACAAATCCACATTCACTGCATATGTGCCCCGATTCAGATTCAAATTGTGAGCTCTGAGCAACCTGATTAGATTCATCATGGTCACCAGATACTCCATTACCAACACCAACCTCCTCTTCTTCCAGTCCAGGTTCTTTCTTAATTCTTTGTAGAATTACATTATAGTCATTGCCTTCTTCAATGACATCTTTGGCAATCTGGTGGACATCTTCCATGTGACTGGAAAGAACCTCTTGAGAGTCACTGACAAAGTTGCAGTAAGTACATTTTAATTCCATGATGTCTTCATGTTCTCTCATATGCATCTGTAAACTAACTCCAGACAAGAATTCCTTCGAACACTCCTTACATCGGAAGCGTCTGACAGTTGGTTTCTGTCTTCCTTTGCAGGTTTTCATGTGGGTCTTCATATTGCTCTTGTAGACAAATTTATTATTACACTTTGTGCAGAAAAATGGATTGTTTCGGTGGCTTTGTTTGTGCTTATTTAAAGAGCTTTTATTTTTATAACTTCTATGACAGATGGAGCAGACAAACTGTTGTGGATTTGCATGAGATCGGACATGAAGAACAAAGTTCATTTTACTGCCTGTAGCATAGGGACAGAGGTCGCATGTGTACTGGTATGGTGGTTCATACTGCTCATTGTGTTTACCCTTCATATGGCGTGTCATTGACGAATGTGATCGAGACACAAAGTCACACTTGGTACAATGTAACTCCGCTTCCTCTTCCATCATAATTTTTTGGCTCTGCAATCTAAAAAATAACAGAAAATACATTATTAATTATAAACAATAGAACATAATACACAATAACAAATAAAGAGCCCACACAATGATCAACAATATTTGTTTTTAACAGTTGACCAATTCCCAACTACTCAAAAGATGGAAAATGGATGAGGGAAAAATTACCTTTCAGAACATAGTAAAGAATAATCAAAAACTGAAAAAAAAATGTGAAGCTCATCTGGTTTTGTACAATAATAATCCCAAACGATCCGTAATGATTTTTTAATTCCATTGAGCAAGTAACAGTAGGCGAGAATGAGGAGGCCATACATCACAAAGTTTTTGCATGGATAGAGGATGACGTACAGCCTTGTAACGTACAGCCTTTGCAACGTACAGCATGCATATCTGTGCTGGTTCGAACGTCACGCTTGCCTATGTTCTTGTGGTGTTAACAAGTCTTCTCAGATAACTCAGATAAGGATAAACCATAGACCCAGTATACATAATCAGGGTTGTAGCTGTAGAAAACTAAGGGTGGGTGACAGACATTAAGGGTGGGTGGGTGATAACATTGGTAAACTCTAATGAACCTTTCACACATTCACGATTTTTGCTACGATAGAGCAGGAAGTTCTAAAATCGTGCTCTACATAGTGATTCAATTGAATTGTGTGTTTTGTCAAGACGCCATCAGGATGCCGCTAAGATTTGGTATTATGATGGAACACGTACTGGATCTTGTATACTGTATACAGAAAAGGGATACATTTTGACAAACGACAACGTTACAACACTCATGATGCAGCAGGCAAAGGCTTTTTTCACAGCTATGATTGACCACAATTTTTTCTAACATTCCCAAAATATTGTGCTCCATCACGATGGCATCACGATCCTGTACAATGCGCTACGGTGAATCACGATTGACCATGAAATTTAGTAAGACGCCACTAGGATTTTCCAAAATTGAAAAACCATGCTCAACTATAGCAAAAATAGAGGTTGCTTTGCTACACTTTCTATTTTTCCATAAAATATGTAAGTATTATACATGTAAAATATTATGGAAATATTGACTTTTTTTAGTAATATCACAACCTGAACAATGATGCACCTTGTATATAAAAGAACTTACAATAATGCCAATAAAATGTGTGCTGTAACAAGATATTACCAACTCATTAAAAATAAATGATATGCAAAAAAATAAATTGTGAGAATTGACTTACATAGGTTTTCAATGTTTCAATTATTTGATTGGCAGATTGACAGACATTTAATCATAAACCACTTCACCTACAAAATAAAATTGTTAAAAACACCTGTAAATTTTAAAACAATAAAACATGTTCTACTGTATCAACCACTTCACAATTTAACAGCATCTCAAAGCATTCATATTACAAACTGTTAAAACATTGGATACTACAACACAATTAATGGCAGTATTTAATTCTTGCATGCACTCTTCAACCCTGTGGGAAAATACACCAAGTCATGCATCAATTCAGACTAACAAATGTCTTAACAGTATCCAGTACTTGTTACTCTAAGATCGAGTACACCTAAAAAGCTAAAAAAAGGTTGTTCAAATAGTGCATGTTTCTTATTTCTGTCTGTCAGACAAGTGTTTTTAGCTCTCTGTCTCCCACTAGCATCACCACAACTTGGTGTGTGTTGTGGTAATCTTTAAAGCTAAATAGAAAGAAAAAAATGGAGCCTTAATTTTTCTCTTTTACATTTCGGAAATCATGGATGAAAAACATTATGATTGCCTGCCTTGCTTATGAAGGACTCGCATATCACTACTACAATTCAAAAAGAGAAAAAAAAGACTCTCTACAGCAAGGCTATTAAGTCCAAGCCACATACTCCAGTAATTTGCTTTAATAGATAATGAATATTTCCAACAATTCCCTATTTTTCTTGTTTGCAAAATTTAAAATGTTTTGCATTTTTGTATGCAAAAGTATCAAAGCTAAGCACTTGTAAAAATACAGATAAAACTTAAAAATCTCTCTTTGATCATTGGTAAGCAATTCCTGTATTCAGTTTTTCCCCTATTACAGCTCTCTGGAATGTGAGCTACTGTATCAAAAAAATTCTGACAAGAAAACATCCAATCATCCAATCATGGAGGTATAAAATGATCCAATCAATACTAGACTTGTGAGTTGGAAGTGGTTGTTAGACTTGCTCTGCTGAAGTTCACTAATGCATAACAAATTCTTATAATGCTAGCACACATCATGTGACATAAATTATCATCTGCAGTGAAAGAAAAACTGTTTTCAGCTGTCCCCAATTGTCACCAATTTTTTGTATTTGACTTTCTATCGACTTAATTTTTACACTTCTATGAGTATGATCTTATTTCCATTTGTTTGTGGTAACTTCACTGAAATTTGCTAAATTTGTTACAAATTAAATTTCACACATACATTCATGTAAGTATTGCTAGAAGTATGAAGGCACTGAGACTTCTTCTTTGCAATAACAACTTATTAATCATTATTAATTACAAAGAAAAACAGTGTGAGGACTCACTGACAACAGTCCCAGAACATTTATGATTATGGCACATACATGGCCAGAAATGGCACTCTCAGATTTGCATTTGATGATAATTTTCTTTTTTTATTTTTTTTTTAAATTGGGGAGGGGGGTGCAGGATAGACTCCACCTCCCCCACCTCCCAAAAAAAAAATCCTGCCACTGGACAGACCATTACAACTACAGTATAACCAAAAAATTTAATCTCACAAATTACCATAATTTAAGGTAATTATGAATTTTAATTCGTTAGGTTTTGCTTCTAAGACATCGTGGTCATGCAAGGAATTTTTTAAAAATGTAAATTTTTATAAAATACTAATATTACCAGTAGTTTAAAGACATTCTAAAAACAATAAGATTTATTAAACATTTCTTCTTTACGACTTCCCATTTAGCATATTAGCGAGAGTTTAATTGTTATAAATCCTCATTAACACTGCATTCACACGATTGTATTAGCACTAGCTGTAAAAGCAAGTTCACCTAATCTCTTCCTGTTAAACCATCAGTTTTCCATCACCACATTCCCAGAATCCCTAATCTAATAGTGGTTGCATGAATTCCAGAGACAGCAATTACAATTAACTATGCAATATTAGATGGTGAACAAAAGAAAACGAAAGTAACTCTCAACTTTTTAATACTAAACTTTTTATTATTTGAAACTACTGTGGATCCCATGTGTGTGTTGTGGCTGTTTTTGTGTAGCCAAACTGTGTGACATAATTCATGATTGTCTGTTCTGCCAATAAATGGGACACATCAGACTATGATTTGAAGATTTAACATTAGGATTGAACACGGCCCACAATTCAAAAACAAATGGAATGCTGTACTTCTAACTTTGCAGACTGCTCTGGTACAGAAAACAGTATGACAGTAATTATATACTGTTTTGGGGCTTTATTTGAAACCATTAGTGATCTTCTGGCAATGATAATATTTTCAAAATCTTGAAATAGGATTTCCTTGTATTTAATCATTTTTCTCCACACCAGTGACAAATGTATACATTGTATAACAATATAGACCTACTGAACCAGTATTTAACTTGGATGGTACAGCATCTGCCAACATAAGTGTCTTGTCACTTTGCCAAACCAACAGATAAATGTGCCCCTGTAAATTGATTGTAATGAATAATGTTTGCCTTCTATTATTATCAAAATAAATTAGCAAATTATAAAATACTTCAGTAGAGTGGATATGCCTGTTCTATCATAATCTCTTTTGTTACAGAATTGGTTCAAAAAAACTATTAACATCAAAAAAGCTATAATCATCAGACTAGTATTATTACAGGCTTTCAATGCTTTTCAAATATACTCCCTTCTGCCACACATCCCACAATTAGCTATTGAAAATATTACTTTTCACTTCTGCCAAGCATTTCAGCATTTTAATGAGCTACAGTTAATGGAAGCCTTCAAGCACCAACCAATACTCTCTGCTAAAAATGAAATTAAGAGAGGCATGAGGGATCATCTCAACATCATTTCTAAAGAATTTCCTCAGCCTCAAGCTGACGGAGATTCTATTGTACTGTACAAAGGCATAAAGGGCACCCACAAGTCATCAGCAAATTTGGTTAATGAAAATCTATAAATGTTTGCCAAAATATTCAAAAATGCTAATCTTTTAATTCCAAAATGTAAAATTTATTAACATAAAATAGTTAGCACCTGAGAGACAGACCAATCGTTCTGCAACATCCCGCTGCCATTGGGAGTAATTTACTGTTTGCACCATTAACTTGCATGTATGCAGTATATACCGATAGCTAAAAAACTACCAGTTCAGCACTGATTTATTAAGGAAGTGCCGCTGCTACTACTACAGTACAAGTCTGATGAACTTTAATATGTTTCAAGTATCTTTTATTATTAGTAGCAATCATCCTACTGTTTACAATTTAACTGACAAGCTTTGGAGGTTGACCTGTCTATGGTCTAACATCAAAATCTAATCTCCAGCTAGTAGGACTAGAAAAGCAGTATAGTATAATATCGAATTGAATCATTTCCGACAGCAGATTCTAAGGCATAACATTTCCAATTGGTTTACTCACTCCCCACTTCCCCATAAAGACAAGTAAAACCTGCATAGCACCTATCTTGGTAATTATCAGTACCAAGTAGTTGACCTTGGTAGGGATGGCCTCAGAAAATGCTATGCATGTTATGCAGTACAGCATACGTCATCAGGATTTTCTACTAGAAGCACAACTTCAAATCAATGCATGACACTGTTGCATTTTAATGACTGGATGACCAGCCCTATCTGCAATGATAATGGAATAGTCTGTTCAACGGACAATACCTCATGTCATTAGAAAGCCCGACAAAGACATGAAATGCGCAGGCCCTCCAATCATCTCTTCGGAAAGCTTCAGATAGCAGAGGGATGCCCTTAAAAATACTACTGGTACCAAGTTTCATTTGGATCAGCGATAGGGGACCACCTGCACAAAGTACAATAAATAAATTAGACTTCTGGAATGCAGTAGACTGGATGGCAGAATGGTGAGATTTATATCCGAGATGACAAGAAATCTGGGATGATTTGACATCATTGTGAGGCATGTGCAGATGCGTAATTAATTCAAATTGTTTGAATATTGTCAAATCAGTTAACTAACACATACTCATTCAATTTAGCTACTGTAGTGTGACTAGCTACACTGCTTTTGCGTCTCAAACTATTGTGTCATCTCAAATCTAAATGCAATAATCATTACTTGCATGTTGACTGGTCCTGTCATATGTCATAGGCTATGTTCACACACACGGCGTAAGACTGGCGTAGCTTACGCCAGGCGTAAGCTAATTCACGGCTTAAAATTCCAAAGTGTTCAACGGTGTTCGCTATATTAACACTGGCATTAAACTAGTAGTAATATAGGCCTATGGGGGAATAGTTTTAAGTTTTAAATAATGTACGGATTCTTAAATGTAGTAAAATTAACAGTACATCAGTAAAACTTTAAAATCTGTGAATTGTTCGAAGTAAACTTATATGATTATTGTATTTTAAATGAACTATTTTACTTTGATTTTTCAGCTAGCATTGTTGGTGTTGCAGGTTTTAATAGACAGTCTAAATAGGTTAAAATATCTTACAAAGCACAATCAACAAATCATATACATTATAACTAAGTAAAATGCAATACAAAAAGAACCCCTTTACCATTTCATTTATAGAGAGCACAGGAAAAAGACCAAACTAATATATTGCAATCGTGATGGGTCAATCTCTTGAAATGAGGTCAAATCATTCAAGCATTAATAACGCCAAGGACGTGGCGTAGTGAGTGGCTTTAACAACGTCACTGCCTAGTTCACACACAAAGGCGTACGCTACGGCATGCTTAAGCCAGCCTTATACCGCGTGTGTGACATAGCCATAGATAATTAGCATTTGGTCCCAAATTACACACCATCTCAGATCCAAAACCCACTAATATGTAATTGAATAGCCAGGGAAGAGTGAATTATAGTTTACTCTTTCCTGGTAGCAGTAACACAAAATGCAAATTTTGTAGCTTTACAGTTTTTGGCTGATTACTAGAATGGAAGGACAGACTTGAAACTCTCATTGCATGTTACGAAAGACTTTTCTATACATTGGTTAGCAAACCCACCACCCACCAATAATGATAAGTCAAATAAAAATCTAATTTTATTTTTGGCCACTTTGTGCACTCGCCGACACAAAAAATGAAATTTTCAGAAAATAATAAAAGTTTCATTATGTTCGTCGCACTCTTGAAATCTCCGAAAACAAGTAAGATACTGTATACTGTACTGTATATTTCTTCCTAATAAATTTAAAGCATTTAACCATCCCATTACTACACCCAATTCACTGATAACACTTTATTTTCTCTTCTGGCTGGACTTTTTGGATTTAGTAAATAAGACAACAAAATTAAATTTTTAATTTTTTCTGACATCCTCTGACAACCTTTAAAAATACAAGTTTGCGAAAAAAGGTACATGTTAAAAAAAGTCTCGCCTTAGTCAGGACAAAGAGGGCCTCAGGCCCCTGGCTAAGGCTTCTATTGGCCTTTGAGGGCTTGGGGGGGGGGGGGCATGTACAGTCCAGTGGGGTATACAGTAGGACTTAAGGGGTCCCACTTGTCCATTTTGGAGCCCATGGTCCTGGAAAACAAAAATGCTAATTAATACCTCTTGAGCCTTTAAGATCCAGGATCTCTGGCTATATTTAGCCATTGACAGCTCACAGGTATTACGACCACTGCCTTACACTTTCAGTAGACAATTTGTTTTGAGACAAAAAACACACAGTGTATCTGGGGTGGTGTCATAATGGGAGGTACATTTAGGTAGAGACTGTTACCATAAACAATAGGGGCTTAGTTGACACTTCTATCGGAGTACACTAAAACGGCTACACCATTGTACACAACCTGTCCTTAAATTGGAATTGCCCAATTCACCCTCTGGAAAGTTTAAACTAAATATACAATACTAACAAAATTGTCAATCATTAGCCACATGACCATACAGATAAAAAATTCTAGATTGCTTCTTGCAGGAAATTGTCAGGTAATTACTAATTATTTAAAGGCAGGCTCCAGAGGAAAACAAGGTTTTGATATGTTGTACAACTGATTTTTTAAGACACAAAAAGGATGTTCGACATAAGACTTGGAAACAGTATACAGATTTTTTGGTTATTTAAAAACTGGGGCAAAAACGTGGAATAAAGGATGGTACGATCCTTTTCCCCAGTTTTCAAATATTCAAAATCTGTATCTCATAAACAGTTCCTGAGTTCTTTGTCTAATATAGTAATATGCTTTTCAGTCTTTGAAAAATCAGATATCAAAATACTTTTTCGGAGCCTGACTGTAATTTACTGTAGGCCCTATTACGTTTGTTGTTCTGCAGCTCTAAACGTGTTACAAAATATGCAAAGTGTTCAGGACAAGGCAACCATGCATAATTATACATACATAACAGGTTTTACAGCCGAACAATGCTCACTTTCTGGTGAAATTAGGATAGTCTTTGGGCTGTCTGGATCAAGAAGTTCATGTTTGAACGGAAAAGTGACCTTTAAAGATTTCATTTGCTATCTCTAGTCTTACTGTTGTATGCAAACACAATAACCACACTTGGACAATATTAAGTCATACCATTCTCTAATGGTATATCCTACTGCTTGTACTTTCAATCTTAAATTATATAGCAGCCTAAGTAACAGTGCATATAAAGAGGGCACAGTGACTCATGGTTTATATGGGGTATTGTTAAACCCTGCAAACCTAAAAAAAAAATACACCGCAAATCCCATCCAAACCTTGTGATAGTGATTGAATCATGTAGTATAGGACTCAACTTGGTATCTCAGTCAATAAAAATATAATTTGATGTTCATAACAACCTATTTTGGGGTAAAATCTTGATTTTTTGTTTAAAATACTTAAAAAACACCACAAACCTCCAAAAACACAGTGGAAACCCCATCCAAACACAGCGGAAACCCCATCCAAACCTTGTGATAGTGATTCAATCATATAGTGTAGGGCTCACTCGGTATCTCAGTAAAAAAAAATTATAATTTAAGATACCAAGTTGAGTTCTATACTACATGATTCAATCACTATCACAAGATTTGGATGGGGTTTGCGGTGTTTTTTTTTAGGTTTGCAGGGTTTAGCAATCGCAAATGTGCTACAAAAGAGTATGCTTAATTTTTAAGGATGATATAGCAATATTGTATTCCTGGTGCAGAGTCCTACTTACTAATCAGGGACTCCTCAATCAGGAGCATCTTTCTTGACATTTGATTAATTTATTCTGAAAATACACAGCCAGTGAATGGTAAATTTCTGTACCAGTGCTTTTTAACTTTTTCTGGAATAAAAACAAATTTATATACTGTAAAGTATTAGCAAAGAGCAGGCTAGCAAAGAGTGTAGAAATTAAATGGCAAGGTGTCCGACTGTCAAGGTTTACCCATTGAAACGGAATCCTCTCAAAAAGTAACTACCATGAACTAGAGGGCATCCTTCAAAAGAATTTTAAAAGACATTCATTCTGCATCTATAAAATGTATTTTCAAGTTTCGAACTCTACTGGAATTCTAGTAGGGCACCCCCATCTTTGGTAGTACTGTACTTTGTTTTTCATTTCATTGCGTGCATGCAAAATCATCAATATATCTAAGAATCTATAATCTATACACTTCCTCTAACTAGGAGTCGACTGATTTATGTTCTCCCCCTAGTTACAGTGAAAGGAAACAGATGAAGGAGGTACATGCTGTAAAAGTGAACTCATAGCAAGATGACCTTTATCATAATCCTTCTCCATATGGCCTGGCAATTTAACACATTTCAAGCAACTCACAAGCCATACCAGCTGTATAGTATTGTAATTATTCATGTGGTGAATTGATCAAGCAAGGCATTTGGAATACTACTGAATGACTTCAGGACAAACAGCTTTACATAAACCATTGAAAATGAAATGCAGTGCATATTTCCAGTGAAGGAAATATTGGTTTTGAACCTCTTATGGAAAAATGGTATGATTAATAAAAGAATAAATTTATGGAAATCAAAATACATTTAAAAAAAGATCGTAAATGACAAAAAAAATCTTCAATTATGCAAAGAATGTAATCATAGGAAAATGTTTTGATTTATGATTTAAAAAATATATTCAAGACAAGATTATCTTGCATTGATTTGTTAATACCAAAAAATAATTAACAAATAATGACGAAGTATAAAAAAATATTAGTAAGAATGAGGTAAAGGCAAAGGTAGGAAACAACCTGTCACTCAATTCTTTACTTGAGTACAGGTGTGGACTAACTCCTTCAACAACTTTCTTCTACCCTAAGGGTCATATCACGTCAAATCAGAGTAGGCCCCCTACTCTTCTCGAAGGATGTACTGGGTACACGAGCCAACAGTATACACTGGGCCTACGGTTACAGTATGAAGAAGTAAAATCTCAAAATAGGAGGAACAATTTTGTTATGTCTTTTAGCACTTTAATGGTTCTGGCAAAACCTTCATTGCAGAGTAGAATTACAGAGTAGAATCAAAAGTAAAACTTTTAATATCAAGGAATTAAAGGTATGAATATGAGACAATATAGATTACAGGCACCCTTATATCCATGCCTGCTCCCCCCCTGCTTCCCCCCCCCCCCCTTGCCACTCAAGATTCTATTGTGAGGAGGAAAAACTAATTTTATTGTTACTGTAGATTATATACAAATTTTTAAAACTTAATTTTTTACTGGAATTGCAATTCATTTATAAGGCAGTTACACAAACAGACCAAAACTTAAACTTCCATTTTGTTCTAATCATCGACATACAGGGTTTGCAAATCAAGGTATAAAGGCCTCCCCTTAAACAAAAATTTTAAAAAGCAACACAACTTAGAATTTTAAAAAAAATAGTATCTAAATATGAATTTGATTTATAAAATGATAAACAAAATTGCATCGTTAGTTATCTTTGATAATGATAATGACAAAATTGCTTACCTAAATTTTACCTTACAAAAAATAAAAGAAAAAAGGAAGAAAAAAAGAAAACTATATAAAAATCCATTTGGAATCCTGATGCATCAGAGATTATGGCTAAAGAGATTATTTTCTGTCGCATGGCAGTAGTTGGCCAATCTTTTATTCTTTTATTATTAAGTCATCATAATGACTAAGTGAATGTTTTGATTTAAACTACAAATGTTCATCTATTCCAATGTTGGAGATAACTTACTACACATTTCTTGCAATCTGGTTGGACTTCAATTCAGTGAAAATGAGTTTTAAAATAAGAATGAAAGTCTTTAAATTTCTTCCAAACTTAAACTTACTGAAAACATTAACAATAATTAGTATTAACTAACACCACTAGTCTGAATTAAGAACATTTAAATATCTAACCTTTTATTTTCTGAGGTACAATCAACAAGACCAAGACATGCATGTACTGTACAAACAACTCCTTGTGAAAATAAAATGGCGTCGCCGAAAAAGGAGCTTGGCATGCTAGGCCTTTGTTCCTTCTCGATTAAACACCACACACAACGAAGGCCTCCTGAGCTCAAGGGCTTGGCTAAATGCGTCACTGATCTGCATATTCCTCCCTACTTGATCATCAGGTCATTGTCTACTGACCCGCGCCTGCACACACACGAAGCTGCAGCTTCCTCTCAATCACCGCGATCGTGGTGACTTGATTATTTAGTAACTTCATTAGATTTCCTCACTCCTCTCTCCCACGACTACATCCCAAAAAAAGAGATAACCCTCGGAAACATAAAGAAGTAACTAACCTGTTTGTGATGTTATTCGGAACGTTGTTTCAGCTAAGCATATGGCATTGCGACCAGCATAAAGAGATTACTTTCTTGGTACTGTACCCATACGCTGCGCATAAAAAGGCGTCTGACAACAGCTGTAGTCAATGTGTGAGGATTCGATACGTCATCAGTCGAGTGCCTGTACATTGTGCGGAGGCCTCCTCCTATGCAAATAGGGAATTGTTTATGCGAGAGGCCTGGAAAACAGAACTGAAATGGACGTCATGCTCAGAAGTGACCTCCCATCCCAACAACGGTCTTTTAGAAGATCCCATGGCATATTGAAACATGATATTTTTAACATAAAAAAGTGGCACTTTTCCTATATTTACTTCCATTTATTTACAATAAAACACCAATATTTATTATAATGCAACTTCACAAATTTTTATCTGAATAAAAAGGGAACATGGGACTTCTTTCTGACAGACGGACAGTTGTCAATTTAAAAATAGTAGACGATATCTGTATGCTTAGCTATTGGATGGCTATATATACCAGATATTAATAATAATATAATAATGTGTAGTGGTATACTAATTCCTGCATGCTGTAATTGAATTGAGCCATTACGACACAAGCCAGCTATACACACTCTTTGATTTGATATCATTCATATCTCTCAGCTAGCTGTAGCTGATTGACTTCTCGTCACCACGCACACAACGGCGGGTCAACACAACGGAGAATCGGAGTGTACAACATTGTTCGTGTGCGAAATGTAATTTCAGGTGGATTTATGTTGCAGAAATATCTCTTAAATCCACCCCATTTCTGGACGTATCAACTGTGGTAAGAATATTAGTCATTATATGGAAGAGAAGTAATTGAAGTATTTTTTTTATTTATTCTAGAGTTTTTATCGAAAATTGATTTAAAGACATTGTTGCTGCTTGCCTATTTTGCGTGCTTGTGAGTGAGTCGTATCGTATTCTCGTTCAACGATCGACGGCTTCTTCCTACGTACCTGCAGCTGCAGTGACAGAGTGCCGTCAGGCTACACAATAGCAATACAGGCCTGCACTGTATGTAGTAGTAGCAGGCCTGTCTGGCGCTCGCACACACAAAATGGTAAATGCTATTTTTCTTCATGTGGTAAAAATATACCTGCTTCCTTCATTATCGAAAGATTGGTTCAAAACTTTCTAGCACCGAGGTCTTGATACTCGCCTTTGGTCGACAGAATGTTCTGTCTGTGGTGCTTTTTTTGTAGCGTAGCCTAGGCTAGGCTAGCTAGGCCTGGCTAGGCTAGGCGGTCTAGGCTATAGTATTATTATACCAATGTACTTTCGAACCTTGTCCACTTTGCCTTAAACGTTACCAAATTGCAGAAAAACATCAATAATAGCACTCACATGTACTTTTTAAAATTTGTCTAGCATTAGAATATTCAATTAAAAATGTAATTCGGTTAGCCGTGTGTAAAATATTATGCCATGGTGTTTGGGTACGAGTTGGCAAGGTACGAGTTGACCTGTATTATAAAGATCGTTTTACCACCGTCGACTGGAGTTTTTACCACCGTCGACTGGAGTTTTTCAAATGGGTCGACAGGCTCCTAG